>NW_022196915.1:108494111-108494537 GCF_008632895.1 Mastomys coucha
TTCTTGAGTTCCTTGTGGAATGTGGGTTGTTCTTCCTGCATTCCAAACTTCTGGGCTAATAACCATTTCAAATGGGGAATCTTGTAAATGATACTAGGCTCTCTACTATGTTGGTTCATGTGAAATTTAGAAAGAGAAGCAGACAAATAAGGAGAAGTTGAAGGAACTAAGCCTGTTATTTTTGCAAGAGAAAAATTACGAGTTAATTTACTGATTGCTTTAAGAAACCAAAAGTCTTTTAGGTGGATAGTGACACATGTTTCTTCTTCTTCTCCTCCTTGTTCTTCTTTTTCTTGCTCTTCTTGTTCTTGTTCTTCTTCTTGTACTTCTTGTTCTTTTTGTTGTTGTTGTTGTTGTCCCTCTTTTTCTTCTTCTTCTTCTTCTTCTTCTTCTTCTTCTTCTTCTTCTTCTTCTTCTTCTTCTTCT
>NW_022196915.1:108495191-108495851 GCF_008632895.1 Mastomys coucha
CTTCTTCTTCTTCTTCTTCTTCTTCTTCTTCTTCTTCTTCTTCTTCTTCTTCTTCCTCCTCTTCTGAACAGGCAGTGTCTTATGGTTTCTACTACTGTGACAAAACACCATGACTAAAGAGAAAGTTGGAGAAAAAAGTTTTATTAAGCTTACACTTCCATACTGGTGTTTATTATTGAAGGAAGTCAGGACAAGAATAGAGCAGGATCTTGGAGGCAGGAAGATGATTGGCTTGCTTTCTCTGGTACATTCTGTCTTCTTTCTTATAGGAAGAACCCCACCCCAGGGTTGGAACCACCCACAATGAGCTGGGCCCTCCCCAATATATAACCAATTAAGAAAATACCTCAGAGTTGGATCTTAAGGATGTATTTTTCTCAATGAAATTCCCCTCCTTTCAGATAGCTCTAATTTATGGGTCAAGTTGACATAAGTCTAGCCAGCACAGGGTGAAAATCAAGTTCTCTATGCATTTGCCTATGTGATGGATTTCCTGATAGGTTCTGAAGTTTTAGCAGAATGAGATTGAAATTTTCATATTGAGCTCTTAAAAATGAGCCAGTGTGCTGTGTGAGATCACTTCCATTGACTGCAGAGGGCATAGTAAATGCTATGTAACTCTAGAAGCCTTCCAAACCAGAATTTTATTGTAGTTTCTTT
>NW_022196915.1:108495861-108541758 GCF_008632895.1 Mastomys coucha
TTTTTTCAAATTTTCTGAGTTCCTTAAGCATTGACAAAACTGAGGTAGGTATTTCTTATTAGATAACATTCTTTCATTACTAAGTTCTCTATCATCTGTCTATCAATCATCTATCTATCTAATCTACTTACCATCATTTCTATTTATGTTCCTATGTACATGTACATGTCTGTATAAATGTGTACACAAGTAAGTGTACGAGTGGATGGAGATTAGTAGTCAGTGAGAGATATCATATTTAATCATTGTCTATATCATTTTTTGTGACAGGTTTTCTCACTGACTCTATAGTTTATTGACTCAGACTGGCTTTTCATCAAGCTCCAGGAGCCTTATGTCTTTGCTTTCTAAAACCTGGGTTTAATGTATTCTTTTCAATGCCTAACTGCTTACATGGATGCTGTGAATCCAAATTCAGTTTATCTATCTATCTATCTATCTATCTATCTATCTATCTATCTATCTATCTATTATCTATCTATCATTAATCTATCTACTATGTATTTATCATTTATCTATTTATCATCTATTATCTATCATCTGTCTCCATCTATCTATATATATCTATCAATCATCTATCATCACTTTATTGATTGACCTATCTTCCAAAGACCTCTTAGTAAATGCTTTAGCCAACTATTGCTTTGTTCCTCTTACAAAATACATTTCTCTAGAACCTAACATATTAATGTAATCTCTGAAGTCAATACACATATGTACATTGCTACACACATGTACACACACACACACACACACACACACACACACAGATTCCTCATGCCTGTCCCAATACTCAGATGTAGTAGAAGCTTTATTGTCCTTACATAGAATTCAGATACCGCATGTTTATCTGTGTAGGCTTTGCTCTTACCTGCAAACATGCTATTTTTGTCTACACTTCTCAGCGAGTAAATGGTTAAACAATCACTCAGCCTCTCATCACAGTTTTAAAATATCCTTTGATCCCATTTAGAAAATAAAAGAAAGGCTCTGACTGTGAAAATTACTACTTGATTGAGTCAGAAAATACAGTTTTAGGCAGACACACTGCTTATTTCTTTTACATCGCATTCTCATTTGTAGAAAAATGATTCATCTTTCTGTAAGTCTAATCTGATGCTATTTTAGGTTTGACACCTACAAAATCAGTGCACAATGGGAAATGGGCCTCAGGATTTCGTAGTGAGGTTTTTAGGCTTTATTCAAGCTCTCCATTTGCTAGTTATGTGATCAAAAGTGTTCTCAGGTAAAGAGGAAGACTCCTTCATTGCTGGTGGGATTGCAAGCTGGTACAACCACTCTGGACATCAGTTTGGCAGTTACTCCGGAAATTAGACATAGTTCTACCGGAGGACCCAACTATACCATTCCTGGGCATATACCCAGAAGATGTTCCAACATGTAATAAGGACACATGCTCCACTATGTTCATAGCAGCCTTATTTATAATAGCCAGAAACTGGAAACAACCCAGATGTCCCTCAACAGAGGAATGGATACAGAAATTGTGGTACATCTACACAATGGAGTACTACTCAGCTATTAAGAACAATGTATTTATGAAATTCTTAGGGAAATGGATGAATCTGGAGAATATCATCCTAAGTAAGGTAATCCAATCACAAAAGAACACACATGGTATGCACTCTCTGGTAAGTGGTTATTAACCCAGAAGTTCAGAATATAAGAAGAACAACCCACAAGCCACAAGAAACTTAAGAAGAAGGAAGACCAAAGTGTGGATACTTCATTCCTTCTTAAAAGGGGGAACAAAATACCCACTGAAGGAGTTGCAGAGACTAACTATGGAGCAGAGACTGAAGGAAGGACAAGCCAGCCTGATATAGCTGTCTCCTGAAAGGATCTGACAGTACCTGACTAATACAGAAGTAGAGGCTCACAGCCATCCATTGAACTGAGTACAGGGTCCCCAATGAAGGAGTTAAAGGACCAAAGGAGCTGAAGGGTTTGCAGCCCCTTAGGACAAACAACAATATGAACTAACTAGTAGAGCTCCCAGGGACTCGACCACCAACCAAGGAGTACACATGATGGGACTGATTGCTCTGCCAGCATTTGTATAGTAGAGGATTGTAAAGTTGATCATCAATGGGAGGAGAGGCCCTTGGCCCTGAGAAGGTTCTGTGCCCCAGTTTAGGGGAATTCCAGGGCCAATAAATGGGAGAGGGTGGGGTGGCAAGCAGGGGAAGGGGGAGGCCACAGGGGTTTGTTTTTGTTTTTGTTTTTTTGAGGGGAAACTGGGAATGGAGAAATCATATGACATGTAAATAAAGAAAATATCTAATAAAAAATGTTCTCAGGTTCTCTAAACTCTGTTTCTTCATCTGAGAGACAGGAAAACAATACTAATGGAAAGACACATGGGAAAGGTACATAGAGTAAACTAGGGATTCTAACAGTTCATATTATTGGTACTTAGTTGCCTTTAAAGTGATTACATTAATTACAATAAAATATAATATAAATGTCATTATATGCTCATATTACAAAAAAAGTCTTACAATACTGGAAACATCTTGCTTATAAAAGTGAGCAGCTGAAAGACAGTGTGTGTATGACCTACTTTGTCATTATTTGTATTCAGAAAAGTCATGGTGAATGTCAGAGATGAAAAATGGGCTAGGCCGGAAGAGATAGCTTAGCAGCTAAGAGCAGTGACTGCTCTTCCAGAGGTCCTGAGTTCAATTCCCAGCAACCATATGGTGGCTCATAACCAACTGTAATGAGATGCCTTCTTCTGGTGTGTCTGAAGATACAACAGTGTACTCACATACATACAATAAATAAAACTTAAAAAAAAAAAGAAGAAAAATGGACTAGCTGACAAAAACCTTTCTAATTTCAGATTTAAAAATTAACAGTGATATTAGAGAATGTTCTCTGTCTGTATAGAAAGTTTCTATATCACTTTTCAGCTATTTTCAAAAGAAAATAGATGAATTTGAGCAGGTCTACATGTGTGTTCTGGATCAGCTACCTGGCATGTATACAATTTCTCTGTGCCTCCATTTCTTCATCTGGAAGATAGTGTTAGGATGCCTACCTCACAAAATAAGGGTGAAAATATATGGGTTCAATGATTTGATTCAGGATATAAAATCAGCATGGGTTTAGTTGTCAGTAATTATTGTCGGTCATTTGACATCTATAGATGCCAAGTGATAACTGTATCTCTTATGCATTTTGCTTCAACTCTCTAATTTCAGGAATGGGCATCCTATTCACCTTTTTCACAGGGCATTTGAGTTTACATTGGATAATATACATTTCAGAAAAGCACTAGGAACATATTTATCACTCAATAAGAGCTAGCTATTATGATTGGGTCAAATATTATAATTTTTCCTCTATGGTTTTATTTTCTTGCATATTTCATTAGCTCCCATTTTAAACAGAGCTCTCATAGCACAGATAATTATTGAATTTCTTTTTTAGTTCTAAAAGCAGTAGATTTGAATCACTTCATTTTTTCATGCCACATTTCTATTTGTACATTTAATGCTGCATTAAATCATGTAAGTAATTTGTAGATACAAGAGTCTATGTATACACTCTGTCATTTTATGTAAAAAACTTGGCATTATTGAATTTACATATCTATAGGGCAACCTGGAGCCAAACCATAATTATCAAGTAAGGACTACATTTTTTGCATAGTTAGAGATAATTAAAGCTGTAAATATGATTAAAATAAAACCTTTAGCTTGGCTGATTATCTTGAATTGTGTGGGTGGCCTGCTCTAAACACGTTAGCCCTTACATGTAGTCATAAAGAGATGTGACTATGGAAGAAGGTCCCAGAGATCATTCTAGCTTTGTTGACTTCAGCAGCCTTGTCCAAATTTCTTAGATCATCCTTCTGTAATTGGCCTTGATTTCAGAACTATTCTCTGAGTTTGGTATGTGGCTTTCCTTTCTTTGTGATTCTCCCAATTCAGTGTCAAACAGTCTTTCATTGTTATCCCATCTTAGATGTCCTCTTTGAGTCTCAGAACTACATGATCATTTGTACATTAGGCCTCTCTACTTAGTTGCACCACAAGAACCTTAATAGGCTCCAGTGGGAACTCTACTTTCTTCCCCAGAATCCTGTTTCCTAACAAATGAAAGCATTGTCAGAACAATTGAACAAGCTGGAGAACCTGGAATCAGCCTTGAAACTACTTCTGCCTCAAGACTGTAACTAATCACTATGATCTCAAAAAATACCTCCTAAAAATCTAAGGGGCTGAGCTAGTTCTTTCTGTCTTTGCATAGGTAGGCATCAGTACCTACCATCCTCTCTGGCCACCCTGCATCCTGTTCTTAGCTTTTTCCTTTTACTTGGTGCAGAGGAGGTAGATATCACTACAACTCTTCTAAGAGTTGAAACCTTGAACATGATCAACAAGATCTAGGGATTCCTGAGGCAACAAAGTAGACAAAGACATTATGGAGTTATGAGAACAGAGATGACCCTTCACCAGGTCTCAGGTTAAAGCCATTCACCAATACAAAAGAACTCCAACAAAATTAACAGCTATTTAAAGCCTCTCCCTTCCCAAATATAATCCTGAAAATTTCTAGAAGTCTCACCAGAAATTCCATTTGTAAGGAAAGAACATGTACTAACCTCCTATTTAGCCCCAGAGGCCCCTGGTTGTATTACATCAATTAGAATTCCATTCATACTATTTCCATAGACACCCTATAATATAACCTTTTCACTTTCAAAACACA
This sequence comes from Mastomys coucha, assembly GCF_008632895.1. Lineage (NCBI taxonomy): Eukaryota > Metazoa > Chordata > Mammalia > Rodentia > Muridae > Mastomys > Mastomys coucha. The sequence goes on from NW_022196915.1 coordinate 108,500,602, forward strand.
CACAGAGAGATAGAGAATTTCTTAGTTACTTTTAAAGATGTAACTAGAAAACAACCAAAATATAAAGATTATTAATTGTGCCTCTCACTTGAAAAGCTCATACCCACACAGTGCAAACTAATGGCTTAATTTCTGCTAGTGTCCCTTGGAAAACCAGGATCACCACTTGGGCATATCTTTCTCCTTGGGTACTTCTCCTTTCCCCTAATTCTCCTGCTGAAAGTCTATATTAAAATGTCTTTTTATAAAATCTCTAAGTCTTCTTTATACTGGCCAGTTCTCAAATTATTTCTCATCTAAAACACAAATCTTGGGTTTGCCTGATCCAGGTCCCAGGAAGATAAGGGAACTCTTGAGGCTACTGAGGGTGACAGTGTAGAGTTACAGCTCTGTCTCATCACCACTAAAATTCCCAGACTCACAACATCCTTATACCTAATTTATACTAATGGATCAGGAGTTTAGCTGTGGTGTTGCAACACATTGTAGCTTTTGGGCCCCATACTGAGTGTTACTTTTTCAGTGAAGCTACTCCCCAAGTATTACAGATTGGGATAAACTCCCCTCCTATACTTTCTTAAAAGTGCTCTTAGCTTAAGCATTGTTATACTTATGCTTATGTCTTTGTTCTTACTTAAGCATTAATTTTAGTGGCACAGAACATTAAGTTATATGTTAGAAACCAAGTATTATCATTTTACTTCAGTGACTAGCTGACTTAACTACTTTGAGCAATGACACAAAGCCTTTATACCTATGTTTCCTCATCTGTCAGATAGAAATGTTTTAATTATTTAAAATTGGGATGACTTTATTCCATTTCCACATAAAAGAAGAGAGATCTATGCAGAGACAGAATGAAACAGGTAGGTACCTTGCTGTCATTTCATTTCTGTTGCTGATAAAACATCCTGACAAAAAACAACTTGGGGAAGTTTGATCGGATTGAAAAGTTACACTCTACCCTTGAAGGGAACTTCATGCAAGAACTCAAATAAGTGCATCCTTGATGCCTGTTTGCACACACATTCATCTTTTGTAGTACAGAGCCCCCTGCCTAGGGAATGAAGCCACTAAACAGTAGGTCAAGATAATCCACCACTGACATGCCAACAGGCCAACCTCATCTAGGTAATTCCTTATTGAAATTCTCTCTTCTGAGATGATCGTAGGTTGCATAGATTCAACAATAAAAACTAACCTCCACATGTGTCACAGATGTGACTTAACCTCAAATGTGCAAGATTCCCCAACACCAAACGCAGATTTGAAGGCTTTAAATTTTTACATTGTTTACTGATTTATGGACTTTTATGGGAGCAATATGCACTTCTCACAGTGTGCATAAGAATGTGAGAAGTACTCCATTCACTCCTGTCACCATGTAGGGCCTATAGATGAAATTCATATATCAAGCTTGGTGTCAAGTAGGCAAGTGCCATTTATAATCCACTAAGCAATCTGTTCAGACTTTTCTCTTTCTGACTTTCAATGTTATCTTTCTCTTCAATGTCAAACTACCATCACTCCTTATTATAAAATGCTTTGTGTAGGTCTTCTAATATCATTGACACCAGTGAAGATATGTGCTTTGCCTTATTCAGCCCTTTTCAGAAATTGTCATTTTTAATTCTTAGTGGGACGACTCTATTTCAGTTCAGTTATTTCTATTTGAATAATGATCATTTATTGACGGTCTACTCCTGCACCACAAAGCTAATGAGAGATGGACTATCTGGGAAGATATTCCCTATTTAAGAACTTTTCTGTTAAATCTGAGTGATAGGACATAAAAAGAGGGGCCACAGGACAGCATGCATCTGTTTTTATAGCCACGGTGGTCTCAAGGATTTTCTGAAGCATAGGTTAGAAATGCCACATACGAGAATGAGGGAGAGCATGGTGGGTAATAGGAAAACCTGGATGTGACTTCCATGAAAATATCAATAGGTAATAGTTGTGTCACTAGATGTGTATTCTAAGATGTGGAGCTAGAAAGCCATTATGTACATAGGAGAGAGAAAGACAGGGGTTACACAGGGAGTAGAGAAGGAGAAATTTATCATCCATTCACTGTCAGCTGTAATTATTTCTCAACTCAGCTGTAATGATTTCTTGAAGTTGTTTAAATATAGAAGCTGCTATCATTCCAAGCCATTGTCCAACTACATACTCAAGGATTTACAGTGTGAGGAATAAAGAAAGGAACAAACTTTCTTCAAAGTGGTACAGTGTGACTGGTACACTAATAACTGATTGCAACTTCTTCCTAATTTGTGGGGGAAAATAAGTCCCAGGTCAGAACCCACTGTTTTACATGTGAAGCTGCCACAAGGTTTACTTACTAGGTTTTGAAAACATACATCTATGATAAACATTTATAGACAACAATTTAGTTTACATTGTTAGCACTTTGGCTAAGTTAAGACCAAAGACACAAAGGAAATGTTAACTGATTTGATTATTTTTATTATTTTATGTGCATGGGTGTTTGCACTGAATGTATGTCTGCACTAAATGTGTGTCTGATGCCCTCCAAGCCCAGAAGATGGTATCAGATTTCATAGAGCTGGTGTGGCAGATGGTTGTAAGCTGCCACATGGGTTCTGAGAATTGAACTTGGTTCCTCTGAAAGAGCAGCCAGAGCTCCTAACAGCTGAACCATCTCTCTAGTCCTGATGTTGACTTTTTAGTTGCTCAAATTTGATTTTTTTTAAGTCACACAGGGAGGCCAAATTGCATGAAAATTCTTGAAAATTCCTGAGAAAATTTTAAAGATGCAAAGGAAATATCTTATACAACTAATTCACAGTCAACAAAGAATACTATGTAACTAAGAGGGTATGTTGTTATTTATTGTATCAGTGAGGTTTCTTTTATACTCACCTAGTGGGTTCTAAGAAGAAAAATATAGAACACAATTATAGTACATCCATATGAAAGAACTATACACGTGTGCATTTCCATGTCCACACATGCATGCATATGCACATATACACACGTTTGCGCCCACAAAAATTGTGAATATGGACTCTGATATGTCATGTCATATTTTTCTTATTCTTAGTAGTAGAAAGGTGCCACACCAAACCATGTCCCAGGGACTCCCATACCAGACTGGGGTTGTATGAGGCAGAAAGGAAAGTATATTCATGTCTTGCTGACAGCTGAGCCCTGAATATAATATGAAGGTGGTCCCAGTTATTTACATTGGCCCACACAACTTTCCAGTTCATTTCAGAGAATCATCTGGTTTCCTTTTCACCTCCACCTAGTCTTTTCTTTTCAGGATTAATCTAAAAGCCCTCCCTGTACTGGCTTGTCTCATTTCATGCTGGAAACTTTGGAAAACTAATCCCACCCTGGAAAGCATGGCTCTTATTTGGAGAGAGATAAATTATATATTGATTTTGATTTTTGGAAATGTTTCAATGGTTCTTTCTAGAGTTAGTAGGACTGCAAAACAAGATGAGTCATATGAGAAGAAAATAATAGTGACACCATTTCTTAAAAAAAAAACAAGCAGATTTGGCACATTCTGTAGGAAACAGTTCTTTTCTGTTGAATTCAGTGTTTTAGCATTAATTTTTCAATTTGTTTGTTCATTCCTAAATAGCCTACTAAGTAAAGCTATGGTAAAATATAAATGACAATACATTATTTTAAAGATATATATTAGTCATCCTATTACCTTGTTAAATATGAAGGATTTTAAGCAATTCTGCCATCACCCATGATTTTCTCCTCTTACTATATTGCTGGATACTTTTCTGATTTAGAAAAGACATCATGTATGACAGGAGCCAGAAGGCTGAGGCTGAGTCATAATCATGTAGGAAGCAGCCCATGAACAAAGTACAGTAGAATTAGAGATGTAAAGCATCAGGATACAGCCCCTAGGCAGACCAACTTTAAGCTGGCAATGCGCATCTGCTTTGAGGCTTCAAGGAAGCCTATCCTTCTTGACTTTGAGTCTGGGTTGAGTAAGACCTGGTCAAGCAGCAGCTATTCTGCTTCAAGAACTAGAAGATGACACACAAGCATACAATGTGTTCAATGTGTTTAAAAGAAGACAACTTTCATCAATGGAATTTATAAGACCAATTTCATTTTGTTCTTTAGTGTACTTAGTGTACTTCTATTTGGACCAGGAATATCAAACTTTCCCAAATCCAGCTTTACATTTTTTCCAGTAAAATTCTTTAGTGATAATTCATAAAACAAAACAAAACAAAACAAAACAAAAAAACCTATCAGGTTCTATAAGCTGCCCCATGGAAGGACATAAGCTTCCTAGGATAAAATATGAAGCTATTAGTAATTAACCCAGAACACTAGAGATAAAGGCAATGGCCCCTGGTCTCCATAGTGCACAGCACTTTACTTCTTAAATACAGCAAATAATCCAACCAGCACAAATAATCACCTCAGCATTGGTTGAATTCTGCCCTCTCTAGGAAAAACTTTTATTTATTTATTTATTTATTTTACTTTTTCTTTTTTTTATTAGATATTTTCTTTATTTACATGTAAATTTCTCCATTCCTAGTTTCCCCTCCAAAAAACAAAGAAACAAACAAAAACAACAAAAACAAACCCCTGTTGCCTCCCCCTTCCCCATGCCTGCCACCCTACCCTCTTCCACTTATTGGCCCTGGCATTCCCCTACACTGGGGCACAGAACTAATACAGATGTAGAGGCTCACAGACATCTATTGATCTGAGTACAGGGTCCCCAGTGAAGGAGTCAGAGAAAGGACCAATGGAGCTGAGGGGTTTGCAACCCCTTAGGACAAACAACTATGAACTAACTAGTACCCTCAGAGCTCCCAAGGTCTCAACCACCAACCAAGGACTGCACATGGAGGGATCTGATTGTTCAGGCAGCATGTGTATAGTAGAGGATTGCAATTTGATCATCAATAGGAGGAGAAGAGCTCGGCCCTGTGAAACTTTTATATTTTTAACATTTACTTTTACTTGCCCTAAAGCTATTCTAATTGTCTTACTCCTGGGAATAAGATTTTCTTATTTTATATGAAGTCATGAATCCATTTCCTTTCTCTCTCAGGAGTGATAATAAGCTGTCAGGTGAGTGTTCATCTCTGCTATTTCACCTGCTGCTTCATCTTTGCGGGTTTCTCTTTCAGCTCACAGCAGATGTCTGACAACACATTTGGCATTTTGCAGCACCTGTTTCTGCCACAGGCCATTGCCCTTCTCAACTTTCTTTAGGAAATGAGCTGTTTTGCTTAGTCAAATATCATTACTCTTTCCATAATTGCCTTAGATTGCAGTTCATTATCAGAGAGGAATCTCAGTCTTGACTGTAATGCTGCTGAAGACATGGCATGGTGTTTTTCAATATGCTTTAAGAAATGCATGTTGCTTAAAAGTAAAAGTGTGTGCAACTAATTACCTCATTCTTTATCCTTCTTGCCTTACAGATTAAAAAAAAGATCCATCCCACAGTTCAGTGGTGAGATCTTTCTATTTGAAAGATTTCCCATTATTAAGAAGACAGTGCATAGCCGGGCGTTGTGGCGCACGCCTTTAATCCCAGCACTTGGGAGGCAAAGGCAGGTGGATTTCTGAGTTCGAGGCCAGCCTGGTCTACAGAGTGAGCTCCAGGACAGCCAGGGCTATACAGAGAAACCCTGTCTCAAAAAACCAAAAAAAAAAAAAAAAAGAAGACAGTGCATGCAAGTTAGTTAGTCTAATACTAGAAGTCCTCACAGCACTTAGCAACATTGCTTCCTTAAGCATAACCATAGCTTACTTTTTGAGTCAAACATATTTATTAGATAAAATGAATTAATATTGTTTTATATGTGTACATGTGTGTATGTTTATCCACATGTGTGGGAACACACTTGAGTGCTTTGTGTGTGTATGTTTATGTGTGTCTGTGTGAGCATGTGTACATGTATATGTCTTTGTATGTGAGTGTCTGTGTGTGCATGTATGTGCATGTGTGTGTCTTTGTGTACATGTGTATGCATGTCTGTGCCTATGTGTGTCTGTATATTTGTGTGCATATATGTGTCTGTGTGAGCATGTGTACATGTGTATGTCTTTGTATGTGAGTGTCTGTGTGTGCATGTGTATGCATGTCTGTGTCTATTTGTATCTGTATATTTGTGTGCATATATGTGTCTGTGTGTGCCTGTGTGCATGTGCATGTGTGTGCGTCTGTGCATGTATGCATATGTGTGTGTGGATCTGTGTATATATGTATGTATGTTTGCTTATGGGGTATATGTGTCTGTGCATCTGTGTGTGTGTGTGTGTGTGTGTGTGTGTGTGTGTGTATGCATGTACGTGTACATGTGTGTGAATGTATATAGGTTTACACTAGGACTATCCCTTGATCATTCATTGGACAGGGTTCAATTCTATTCTCTATCTTGAACTAGGAGCTTCCCAGTACAGTTAATCAGTTTAGCCAGTTTGTTCTGGGGATCCCCTGTCTGTGTCTTCTGTATAATATGATTAAAAGTATACTACCATACCTGTATGCCATGATTGTACATTGTAGAGATCAGAACTGTAGTCCTCAGGTTTGTATAGTAAGTGCTTTACCTACTGAGCCTTCTCCCTGCTCAAAATTAATGCTACTTTTAAATGACAAATCATAGCTGTGCTTTATCTTTAAGCATAGCTTTACAACACACACATACACACAAGTATATAGAATGAATGAATAAACCAAGCTAATTAACCATGGTGGCCATTAATGTTTTTGTAGTAATACATTTGAAGTCTACTTTCCAGTCACTTTGAATTATACAACACATTATATAACCGAATCTGCTTATGTTGCTGGAGTTCTCAAAGTTTATCATTCTCATCTGCCTGGAATTTTGAATCCTTTATCATCAGCCCCCCACACCCTCTTCTCTCACCAGTCCCTAACCTCTGGTAAATACTACAATCCTTACTATTTTCATAACTTGTCTAGATTCCATAAATGATACCATAAGCACTATATGTATATAGCTTATTTCAGTTAACACCATGCCCTGCAGGTTCATTCATATCACTGCCAACAAAAGATAATTTCCCAGCAAATCTTCTGCCAAAGTTTATAAAATTCCCTGTAATGACTTCTGACTTCAGGATAACAGGGTAAAATGGGGTTGGAGTTTGCATTTCAGGAGGTCTTTCAGTACACGCTTAGTGGCAATAGTTCTCAGCAATGGGTCCAACATGGAGATGGCCATGGAGATTCAATGAACAGACTTAAGGATACCATTCAAGTTCATCTATGTGTACTTTTGTTACCTTTTTGTGTTCCAGAAGAACACCAAATTCACAACAGTCACATCAGGACAGTTTATGTATTTGTGAATATATTTGTGTTTACATATATGCATATAAAAACAAATAATGCAAAGAAGTCATGATTTTGAAGAAAGCAAGGAGCACATGAGATGATTTGGAGGGGAATTGAGGGGAAGTGATGTAATTATATTATAATCTCAAAAGTAAAGGAAATAGTTAATAAAATAATGCTCAAGCTGAATTCATCCCCATGTGTGAAATCTCGTATGCAGCTGCTTTTCCTGTCCCTTACTTCTATAGCTATTATCTCTCACTCATACAATATTTTTTTGGCATTTTCTTATCCATTTATAGAACAATCTAGACATACTCAACAGCCTACAAACTCTGAAAAAAATAAAAAAAAATTAACTACAGATTTTTTCCATGTGTTTATTTCTTCCCTCAAACCACACAGCCAACTCTTCTATTTCTGACTTTCTTCAATTTTCCTGTCCTGCATGTTGAATAACACACTGCTTTTCTTTGCTTTGTACACAGATTTTCTACTTTTAATCATTTCCTCTGCCTTATTTAGTGACATACTTTGTTTATTTTCTTTTTCATGTAAATTTGGGATAATGTTATTGTCTGTCCAAGTAAAATATTCTATCAACCACACCTTATATAAATTGTTAATAAGTATTGATTCTGTACTAAAATCCCAGTATTAGGGATAAGGAAATGACTATACTACATAATTAATGCCTTAAACCTTTATAATGTGTGGCCTTACAGAATTTGCAAAATAATGAGAAAATAAGACAATAAAAAAGTAAGAAAGAAAGGAGAAAGATAAACTTGTGGAAGAAGTAATACAAAGAAAGAAGAGGAGGAGGAGGAAGAGAAAGAGGATCAGTAGGAAGAGGAGGAAGAAGAAAAAGAGGAGGAGGAAGAAGAAGAGGAGAAAGAAGAAGAGGGAACAGTAGGAAGAGGAGGAGAAAGAAGAGGAAGATGAGAAAGAAGAGGAAGAGAGGAGGAAGAGGAGAAGTAGGTAGAGTAGAAGGAGGGGAAGGAGGAGGTGGGGAGGAGGAGGGGGACTCCTGGGTGCTATTGGAAAGATGTCCTACACTGAAGTCAACTCCATCCACTCAAACAACTAACTGTTGAATAAAAGCTTTATGCAACAGAATAATAATGGATGAAAATGACTAAAACATATTACATGCATGAATGAAACCTTTAAAGAATAATAAATAAATATCCAAATACTGTAATCTTTATTAGTAAAATAATGAATAGTAAACTAGCAAAAATTAAAAAATTGATACTCCCTGATTCATTATTTAGAAATAAAAAGCTCCGGTTTGAAAAAAAAAAAAAAGCTGTAATTAACAATACATAAAAAAGAAAAATTCATTTCCAAAACTCACATGTATTAGGAATATCAGGAGAGAGGTTGGCAACATGGAGACATTAACAGAGCTGGGCTTCTAGACCTACATGATGAAGAGCCAGAGCTCTCAGTCTGAAAGACTATGAGCTAGAAATGACCTCATGTGCAAAGCCACACTGTTCCTGGAAGTTCATTATTAGAAGACAGTCAATGGATCCATTGAACACAATGGAGACCATAGGAAAAGACCCACCTCCAGACTGAAAATTTGCATATGAAAAGGTGGTACCAGGCTCAGTTTTTCTAAAGGAAAATCTGTCAAGCTGTTATTAAAAGTAGTTCCACCACTTTCTGTCCTCGTAACAGTGTATAGGAGTCACAGTTGGACAAATATAGGGGGGACAAACACATATCTACTGGTTGGTTTCTCATACAAGTGTGTGTGTGTGTGTGTGTGTGTGTGTGTGTGTGTGTGTGTGTATACATACATACATATATGTATATATATACATATGTGTATATATATATATACATATATATATATATATATGTACATGCATAGATATTACAAGGTTTGTAACAATGGAATTCAAGCTGCTGATTAGGGTATCTGGTCAACTATGACAAAGTCACTTGTTACCAGGTTCCCTCTTAATTCCTCTCAATGAGCTTAGATCCTTCTTACCAATGTGGCCTTACAGTTAATGGCTTGTAATAGTGGGTGGTGGGATTGCCATTTACTTTCTTTTACTTGCAGTCTAGGAATAAAACAAAGCACATCTAGTTTTAAACAGCTTCAGAAACACATCAACTGTTAATAAGAGAAAACTTGGCTAAATAAAAGTGGATTATTTTAGAGTTCAAAATCTAATTATTATTATGAAGGGAACTTTGAAAGGTCATTCACTCTGTATCTTGACTTCACCAAAACTAACTCAGAAGCATTAGACATGTATAACTATAGAAAGGTTAGTTCATCAGAAAGACAGGACCTCTTGGGTTCATTTGCTTAATTAGACTCCTAAGCTGCAGAAATGAAAAAAAAAATACCTGATGGAACTAAAAGAGAAAAAAGAATGTTCTGGCATGTTAAGAATATACAGTGATGCTATTTTGTAATTATAGAACGAGCAGGTAAAACGTCACCAAATACCTTGACCAAAATTAGATGCAAAAATTGAGAGCTTTGTGAATTTCATGCAATGGCAACTATTTAGAACATATGCCATCCCCCAAAATGTTCATTGCAAGGATTATTATCTAATCATAATTGAATAAAATTACATAGCAACATAAAATTCTTTTACAATTCTCTCATACAAAACAAAACAAAACAAAGGACAAAAAGCAAATAAATAAATAAATAAATAAATAAATAAATAAATAAATCATACTTCTACATAACCTGCAGGTCAAGAAAGATGGTACAAGTAAAAAGAAAAAAAATTGGATTAAATAGTAATTAAATACTAAACATCAAAGTTTGAAGATGTACTTAGGGAGGCACTTAGAAGGAAGTGTCTATCTTCAGTAACATGTATTTAAAAGGAGAAATTTTTAAAGACAGTAACATGTTTCATTTGAAGAAACAAGATGAAGAGAACTCTAGAAAACAAGAAAAAGTAATAATAAGAGAAGGAGTGGATAAGGAAAGCAAAGTAACTGCAGAGAACATTAAAACAGACACACAGCTCTCCTGTGTGTGAGAGAAAAGATATATAAAACTACCAAATGGAAGGTGGGACCAGCCAGGAGGCACAGGCCACAGAAGCAGCAGAGCAGCTGGGACAAGGTCCTTTCTACCTCCATCTACAACTAGGAGGGATGGCTGAGCCACAAACCTCTATGCACCTTTCCTGCAAGCAGAGGCCTTGTCTCCAGGGATTGCTCTGACCCCAGGGCTCAGTAGGACCAGTCTGGATGCACAAGCCACAGAAGCTGAAGAGCAACTAGGACAGGGCCCTTCATTCATCCATCTGCACCCAGGAGAAACTGCTGATCCACAGTCCTCTGGGCATGGGTCTTTCCAGGGGAGAACTGATCTCCCAGGAATACTGACAAAGGCTTACAGACTTGCAGGAAGAACAAGTTTCTGCCAGAGACAGCAAGAACACTTAACACCATAGATTAACAGATGGCAAAAGACAAATGCAAGACTCTTACCAACGAGACTACATGGCATCATCATAACCTAGTACTCCTACCACAGCAGGTCCTAGATACCCCAACACACCAGAAAAGCAAGATTGGGATCTAAAATCATATTTCATGATGTTGATAGAGGAATTCAAGAAGGACATACATAACTCCCTTAAAGAAATACAGGAGAACACAGGAAAACAGGTACAAGCCCTTAAAGAAAAAACACAAAAATCTCTTTAAAAATACAGGAGAAAATGAGTAAACAAGTAGAAGCCCTTAAAGAGGAAAGACAAAAATCCCTTAAAGAATTACAGGAAACTACAACCAAACACGTGAAGGAAGTGAACAAAACCATCTAGGACCTAAAAATGGAAGTAGAAACAATTAAGAAATCACAAAGAGAGACAACTCTGGAGATAGAAAACCTAGGAAATAAGTCAGGAGCCATAGATGCAAGCATCACCAACAGAATACAAGAGATAGAAGACAGAATCTCAGGTACAGAAGATACCAAAGAAAACATGGATACTTCAGTCAAAGATAACTCAAAATGCAAAAAGACCCTAACCCAAAAGATCCAGAAAATCCAAGACACGATGAGAAGACCAAACCTAAGGATGATAGGTATAGAGGAGAATGAAGACTTCCAACTTAAAGGGCCAGTAAATATCTTCAACAAAATTGTAGAAGAAAAATTCCCTAACCTAAAAAAAGAAATGCCCATGAACATACAAGAAGCCTGCAGAACTCCAAATAGTTTGGATCAAAAAAGAAATTCCTCCTGTCACATAATAATCAAAACACCAAATTTGCTAAACAAAGAAAGAATATTAAAATCAGTGAGGGAAAAAGGTCAAGTAACATATAAAGGCAGACTTATCAGAATTTCACCAGACTTCTCACCAGAGACAATGAAAGCCAGAAGATCCTGGACTGATGTCATACTGACCCTAAGAGAACACAAATATGAGCCCAGGCTACTATACCCAGCAAAACTCTCAATTACCATAGATAGAGAAACCAAGGTATTCCATGGCAAAAACAAATTTATACACTATCTTTCCACAAATCCAGCCCTTCAAAGAATAATAAATGGAAAACTCCAACACAAAGAAGGAAACTACATCCCTGAAAAAGCAAAAAAGTAATCTTCCAACAAAACTAAAAGAAGATAGCCACATGAATGGAATTCCAACTCTAACAACAAAATAACAGGAAGCAACAATTACTTCTCCTTAATATCTATTAATATCAATAGACTCAATTCCCTAATAAAAAGGCATAGACTAACAGACTGGGTATGTAAACAGGATCTGACATTTTGTTGCATGTAGGAAACCCACATCGGTGCCAAAGACAGACACTACCTCAGAATAAAAGCCTGGAAAACAATTTTCCAAGCAATTGGTCCCAAGAAACAAGCTGAAGTAGCAATTCTAATACCAAAATAAAATTGACTTTCAACCTAAAGTGATCAAAAAAGATAAGGATGGACACTTCATACTCATCAAAGGTAAGATCTACCACGATGAACTCTCAATTCAGAACCTCTATGCTTGAAATGCAAGGACATCTACATTCATAAAAGAAATTTTACTAAAGTTCAAAGCACACAATAATAGTGAGAATCTTCAATACCCCACTCTCTGCCATGGATAGATAATGGAAACAGAAACTAAACAAAGACACAGTGAGACTAACAGAAGTTATGAAACAAATGGATTTAACAGATATCTATAGAACTTTTTATCCCAAAACAAAAGGATATACCTTCTTCTCAGAACCTCATGGTACCTTCTCCAAAATTGACCATATAATTGGTCACAAAACAGGCCTCAACAGATACAAGAAGATTGAAATAATTCCTTGTATCCTATCAGATCACCATGCACTAAGGCTGCTCCTCAATAACAATATAAACAATAGAAAGCCCACATACACATGGAAGCTTAACATCACTCTACTTAGTGATAACTTTGCCAAGGAAGAAATAAAGAAAGAAATTAAAGACTCTCTAGAATTTAATAAAAATGAAGCCACAACATACCCAAACTTATGGGACACAATGAAAGCAGTCCTAAGAGGAAAACTCATAGCTCTGAGTGCCTCAAAAAAAATGGAGAAAACATACACAAGCAATTTGACAGCACATCTGAAAGCTCTAGTACAAAAGAAGCAAATTCACCCAAGAGGAGTAAAAGGCAGGAAATAATCAAATTCAGGGCTGAAATCAACCAAATGGAAACAAAAAGAACTATACAAAGAATCAACCAAACCAGGACCTGGTTCTTTGAGAAAATCAACAAAATAGTTAAACCGTTAGCCAGATTAACTAGAGGGCACAGAAACAGTATCCTAATTAACAAAATCATAAATGAAAAGTGAGACATAACAACAAAAACTGAGGAAATCCAAAAACATCATCAGATCCTACTACAAAAGCCTATACTCAACAAAACTGGAAAACCTGGATGAAATGGACAATTTTCTAGACAGATACCAGGTACCAAAGTTAAATCAAGATCAGATCAACGATCTAAACAATCCAATATCTGCTAATGAAATAGAAACAGTCATTAATAGTCTCCCAACCAAAAATAGCACAGGACCAGATGGGTTTACTGTAGAGTTTTATCAAACCTTCAAAGAAGACTTAATACCAATACTCCTTAAACTATTCCACAAAATAGAAACTGAAGGTACTATACCCAATTCGTTCTATGAAGTCTCAATTACTCTTATACGTAAACCACACAGAGACCTAACAAAGAAAGAAAACTTCAGACCAATTTCACTTATGAATATTGATGCAAAAATACTCAATAAAATTCTTGCAAACTGGATCCAAGGACACATCAAAATAATAATCCATCATGATCAAGTTGGCTTCACCCAAGGAACGCAGGGAGGGTTCAATACATAGAAATCCATCAGCATGATTCAATATATAAACAAACTCAAAGAAAAAAACCATATGATCATCTCATTAGATGCCTAGGAAACATTTGAAAAAATCCAACACCCCTTTATGATAAAAGTCTTGGAAAGATCAGGAATTCAAGGCCCATACCTAAACATAGTAAAAGCAATATACATCAAACCAGTAGCCAACAAAAAAATAAACTGAGAGAACCTTGAAGTGATCCCACTAAAATCAGGGACTAGACAAAGCTGTCCACTCTGTCCTTACCTACTTAATATTGTTCTTGAAGTCCTAGCCAGAGCAATTAGACAACAAAAGGAGATCAAAGGGATACAAATTGGAAAGGAAGAAGTCATATTACCACTATTAGCTGATGATATGATAGTATACTTAAGTGACTCCAAAAATTCCACCAGAGAACTTCTAAACCTTATAAACAACTTCATCAAAGTGGCTGGGTATAAAATTAACTGAAGCAAATCAGTGGCCTTCCTCTACACAAAGGATAAACAGGCTGAGAAAGAAATTAGGGAGACAACACCCTTCACAATAGTCACAAATAATATAAAATACCTTGGTGTGACTCTAACTATGCATGTAAAAAAAACCAGTATGACAAAAATTTCAAGTCTCTGAAGAAGGAAATCTAAGATGATCTCAGAAGATGGAAAGATCTCCAATGCTTATGGATTGGCAGGATTAATATAGTAAAAATGGCCATCTTGCCGAAAGCAATCTACAGATTCAATGCAATTCCCATCAAAATCCTAACTCAATTCTTCACAGAGTTGGAAAGAGCAATTTGTAAATTCATCTGGAATAACAAAAAACCTAGGATATCGAAAACTATTTTCAACAATAAAAGAACCTCTTGTGTAATCACCATCCCTCCCTGACCTTAAGCTGTACTACAGAACAATTGTGATAAAAATGGCATGGTATTTGTACAGTGACAGACAAGTGGATCAATGGAATAGACTTGAAGACCTACAAATGAACCCACACACCTATGGTCATTTGATCTTTGACAAAGGAGCTAAAACCATCCAGTGGAAAACAGATGGCATTTTCAACAAATGGTGTTGGCTCAACTATCAGCATGTAGAAGAATGCAAATCGATCCATTCCTATCTCCTTGTACAAAGCTCAAGTCCAAGTGGATCAAGGTCCTCCACATAAAACCAGATACACTGAAACTAATAGAATAGAAACTGGGGGAGAGCCTCAAGCACATGGGCACAAGGGAAAATTTCCTGAACAGAGCACCAATAGCTTATGCTCTAAGATCAAGAACTGACAAATGGGACCTCATAAAATTACAAAGCTTCTATAAAACAAAGGACACAGTCAATAGGACAAAACAGCAACCAACAGGTTGGGAAAAAGTCTTTATCAATCCTCTATCTGACTGACGGCGGGCTAATATCAAATATATACAAAGAACTCAAGAAGTGAGGCTCCAGAGTATCAAATAACCCTATTAAAAAATGGGGTACAGAGCTAAACAAAAAATCCTCAACTGAGGAATACAGAATGGTTGAGAAGCACTTAAAGAAGTGTTCAACATCCTTAGTCATCAGGGAAATGCAAATTAAAACAACCCTGGGGTTCTACCTCATACCAGTCAGAATGGCTAAGATCAAAAACTCAGGTAACAGCAGATGCTGGAGAGGTTATGGAGAAAGAGGAGCACTCATTCATTGCTGGTGGGATTGCAAGCTTGTATAACCACTTTAGAAATCAGTTTGGTGGTTCCTCAGGAAATTGGACATAGTACTACCTGAGGACCCAGCTATACTACTCCTGGGCATATAACCAGAAGATGGTCCAACATGTAATAAGGACACATACAACATGTAATAAGGACACTAAGTTCATAGCAACCTTAATTATAATAGCCAGAAACTGGAAACAACCCATATATCCCTCACAGAGGAATGGATACAGAAAATGTAACCATTTACACATGGAGTACTATTCATCTATTAAAACAATGAATTTATGAAATTCTTAGGGAAATGGATGGATCTGGAGAATACCTGAGTGAGGTAATCCAATCACAAAAGAACACACATGGTATGCACTCTCTGATAAGTGGATATTAGTCCAGAAGCTTGGAATATCCAATATACAATCCGCAAACCACAAGAAACTCAAAAAGAAGGAAGACCAAAGTATGGATGCTTCGTTCCTTCTTAAAAGGGGGAACAAAATACCAATGGAAAGAGTTGCAGAGACAAAATATGGGGCAGATACTGAAAGAAAGACAATTCAGAGTCTGCTCTACCTGGGAATCCTTCCCTTATTCAATCATCAAATCCAGACCCTATTGTGGATGCCAGCAAGTGCTGGCTGACAGGAGCCTGATATAGCTGTCTCCTGAGAGGCTCTAACAGTACCCAATTAATACAGAAGTAGAGGCTCACAGCCATCCATTGGGCTGAGTACAGGGTCCCCAATGAAGGAGCTAGAGAAAAGACCCAAGGAGCTGAAGGGTTTGCAGCCCCTTAGGACAAACAACAATATGACTTAACTAGTACCCTCAGAGCTCCCAGGGACTAAACCATCAACCAAAGAGTACACATGGTGGGAATAATGGCTTCAGCAACATATGTAGCAGAGGATGATGTAGTCGGTCATCAATGGGAGGAGAGGCCCTTGGTCCTGTGAAGAATATATGCCCCAGTGTAGGGGAATGCCAGGGCCAGAAAACAGGAGAGGGTGGGTTGTTTAGCATGGGGAGGGGGAGGAAACAGGGCTTTGTTGTTGTTGTTGTTGTTTGTTTGTTTATTTTTTCAAAGGGGAAACTGGGAAAGGAGATATCATATGACATGTAAATAAAGAAAATATCTAATAAAAAAACTACCAAGTGGAACTTAGAAGGAAATAAATATATAAACCACTAATATCAGGATTGAAACATGGCTGATTCCAACAGATCCAACAACTATGTGAAGGATAACCAGAAAATATTTTACAAACATTAGGCCAGTGTTAACAAAAATAAGTAGGTGCTGTTGAAAACAAAATTTGGCACACGTTACAGAAAAAGATTAAATATTAAAATGTTCTATTCATTAATAATGCAAAAATCTCCTTACCCCGGCCCATACTACCACAACAAACCAAAACAGACTTGGAGAGTTTCATTCCTGAATTTTAGAAAGATAAAAGCAAGGAGTCTATCAATCTCACATTCATCTTACTGTATGGGACACACTATTCTAACTCTGTGGGAGGCTGTGAGGGTGCTGGGTGTAGAGGGGCAGCTGGAGGGTGAGAGTCATGGTGAATGTATATAAAATTTCCTGTAAAAACTACAGGATCAGGTTGCGGGGCAGGAGAGAAGCCCGGAGGGCCAGCAGAATGAATGAAAATATACAGCCTCAGAAGGTGTGAGCTAGGGGACCCTCTAGAAAGTACCAAAGACTAGGGAGGCAAGAGACTCTCAGGACTCTATGGAAGTGAACTTAGATAAAATGCCCAAGAGTGGGGAAAAGGAACTCGAAGAGTCCACCTCAAGTAGAAAGGCAGGGCATCAAGAGGAGGGATGGTATTACCAGTCAAAAAACTCTGATCCAGAATTGTTTCTATTTAAAAGAACTGCAGTAAAAAAAATGGTAAAGTGACTAAGGAAAAGGCAGTCCAGTCACTGGCCCATCTAGGGAGAAACAAAAGCCTGACACCGTCACTGATGCTATGGCCTGCTTACAGACAGAGCATAGTATGGCTGTCCTCTCAGGGACACAACCAGCAGCTGACTGAGACAGAAGCAGATACTTACACCCAGCCATTGGACTGAACTTGGGGACCCACAAAGTTCATTAAGTTCGGAAGGATGGAAGAAGCTGAGGAGGAGGATGCCCTGTAGGAAGACCAGCAGTCTCGACTAACCGGGACCCTTGAAAACTCACAGAGACTAAGCCACCAACCAGACAGCATACACGAGCTAGTCCGAGCCCACCCACCCCCAACACACACACACACACACACACACACACACACACACACACACACACGTGTATAGCAGAGGACTGCCTGGTCTGGCCACAGTGGGAGAAGATGCACCTAATTTGAGGCCCCAGGGAGGGGGGAGGTATCAGGGTGGGGGAATATCCTCTTGGAGACAGGGGGGAGAAACTTTGGGAGGGGGGACCACAAAGTGGGTAACAGCTGGGTTGTAAATAAATAAAATAATGAAAAAGAAATTTTCAAAAAACAAAAAATATTTTAAAAGTAAAGTAGGAAGAAATATTTTTCATTTATTTGTGAAGATAATCTTTCTGAAGACTAATATTTCTCATGAGCAAAAATGTAATAATTTCTATGTATATACTACATATATAGAGTCTATGTACTATATATATATACATAGTATATACATGTATGTATTCACGTATATACATATACATATGCATATATATACTACACATACAAGCTCTTATATATCAATAAGATCTCATCTATGGTTAAATAAAAGAGAATAGAATTGTGATATTTGAGAAAATAATATATTCAGAAAACAAATTTTCATTATAAAAGTTTCCCTTTGTGTCTATTTTGGGGGAATAAAAATGGACAGAAAATATGGGTTTAATTTTTAGTAATTTTTAAAATCAATTTTAAAGTAATCAGTTTCATAATGGCTCTTGTGTACATTCATGTCATTATACCCTACCTCGACAACAAATAAACTGGTATGAAATTCCATTTTTTATTAGATATTTTCTTTATTTATATTTCAAATGTTCTCCCCTTTCCTGGTTTCCCCTCTGAAAAACACCCCTATTCCCTTCCCCCTCCCCTTGCTCACCAACCCACTCTCTCCTGCTTTCTGGCCCTGGCATTCCCATACACTAGGGCATAAAGCCTTCACAGGACCAAGGGCCTTTCCTCCCACTGATGACCAACTATGCCATCCTCTGCTACATATGCAGCTGGAGCCACGAGTCCCACCATGTGTACTCTTTGGTTGGTGGTTTAGTCCCTGGGAGCTCTGGCGTTACTGGTTAGTTCATATTGTTGTTCCTCCTATGGGGATGCAAACTCCTTCAGCTCCTTGGGTCCTTTCTCTAACTCCTTCATTGGGGACCCTGAACTCAGTCCAATGAATGGCTGTGAGCCTCCACATCTATATTTGTCAGGCACTGTCAGAGCCTCTCAGGAGACAGCTATATCAGGCTCCTGTCAGCTAGCACTTGCTGGCATTCACAATAGTGTCTGGGTTTGGTGATTGTATATGGGAAGGATCCCCAGGTGGGGCTGTCTCTGGATTATCCTTCCTTCAGTCTCTGCTCCACACTTTGTCTCTGCAATTCCTTCCATGGCTATTTTGTTCCCTCTTCTAAGAAGGATCGAAGTATCTACACTTTGATCCTGCTTCTTCTTGAGTTTCTTATGGTTTGTGGATTGTATGAAAGTTCTAATAAGTGGTAAAAACTAACTCCTTTTCTCACTGTTCATAATCAAAGAGCACACATATTCCTGTGAACCAAGACAAACTTGTAGGTAAATGTGATATGTATGTATATAACTGTTAAATAAGAGTAAAATGGGTCAGGAAGGTGGCTCAGAGGGTAAACCCACCTGACTCTCATCCCTCAAACACACAGGATGGAAGGAGAGAACTGACTAGAACTGATTCTCCAGGGTGTCCTCTAACATCCGCGGGCATGCTGTGGCACATGTATACCCCCACACCCACACACATAAGTAAAACATAATAAAAGTAAAAACATGAGCATATTTGCTAAGAGGTTTCTGGTGTTTCATATATAACTAGTAAAAACACACTGAAATTTTTGCAAATTACTTTGTCATTTTAATTTTTGAAAGCTTTGTGTATGTTTGCAGAAGACAATCTACATACTAATCATAGATGAATGGCTTGACATTATATAAGCTAAAAGTATTGACTTTGAACCAATTTTATCATTACTTCTATAATATAATCCTGTGTGTATGTGCATGTGTAAATATTTTCATGTATTCACTAAAGGAAAAAAATCCTCCAAATACAAATAAAATCACAGAAATTATAAAAGCTACATGTTTTTAAAAACCCTACCTTCTGATGAATTTTAACACAAACAACAATGAGTCTCCTTTAAAATTCATCAAAGCAGTATATGTTTACATTCTATCATCCCAATGGAGATTTTTCTTAAATGAAATTTGTGAGTCTTTTATTTGTAAACAGATTCATCCCTGCTCGCCATGGATATCTTCCAAGTTTTGTTAACTTCAGAAGTGAGCCACAGTCCCCATTTGGCCACTCTTTGAAAGGTCTGTCTTTGCTTAATATTCATTACAACCAGGTTATACTTTGTGATATGGTTTGCTGTGAACATTTGGCTCAAAGTTGGATAAAATAATGTGAAGTTGGCAAAAAATAAAGAACACAAAATATCCAAAAAACTTATTTTTAAAGCATGTGACAATTTCACACACACATGCACATGCACACACACACACACATATGCACATGCACACACACACACACACACACACACACACACACACTCAGAAATGTCCTTGTTAATCACCTAGACTTAAAGTGTAGCTAAGAAACAAAAGAGAAACTTACCCTGGTTTTGTGTCATTGACTACGCAGTGGTACGTAAATGTTCCAAACATTTGAACTCCTAAAATCCCATACAGAAGAAGGAAGAAAAGGAGGAAAATTGAAACACTCCATATTTGTTCTCCAGACCGCCTAAGGAAAAGAGAAAAGTTAAATAAAATAAATTAAATGCACCCCCCCCCCCAGTTTTCATAAACATTCCCCCTTAATGTATACACAAAGGTATGCATACTTTAAAATGTTCGTAATTCTTGTCCTTGGCAGTTCAAATCGGAAATAAATCCTGAAAGCTCGGATCATAATGAGTGGCCGTGGGATCCGCAGCATGCCCCAAGGTGACATCTGATCAACTATGTCAGCTATTTCAAACACCTATGTGAGAAGAGATGTACAAGCTGAGATTTCTGCTTAGCACTACTTACTGCAGGGAATGTATAGATAACACAAGAATGTGCACCCTATATGTTCAATTTAGCTTTACATTGTATTCCATCAACAAGTATATCTCTATATTATAACTACTTTAATAGAAACAAATACAAAAACTAATGAAAATCCCTTAATCTTTCTTTTCTAATTCTTCAAGCCACAGTTTTATCATGAAATAAAGTGCCAACTTTGGAGTTATTTCTCACTAGTATATCTAGAAATCTTTGAATATCTAGAAAAAACAGAAAATGTTGTAAAATATTATTGAAATATGGAAAATGACCACTTCCTAGCAGAAGCAAACTAATAACAAAAACTGCTCACCTAACATACAGTAGGTTATTATACAGAAAGAACTTATAAGCACATGTGGTAAAATCAGGCCACAGAGATGTGCACTTCGTAAGAATGAGGAAGGACAGTTAATCAACCCCCACTATGAACAGTTGGAAAGATGAAATATATACTTTTTATTCTGAATTTTTATTATTCATTAAATTGTGTGTGTGAGTAAGTGTGTGTGTGTGTTTGTGTGTGTGTGCACTCATGTGGAATGCTGTACAAGTAAGTGGTCAGAGACAGAGACAGACACCCTGAAGGGGTCAGTTCTGTCCTCCCCTATGTAAATCCCAGGGTCTAACTCAGGATGTCAGGCTGGGTGTCAAGTGCCTTTAGGTGATGAACCATCTCATTGACAATGCTTATTTTGAATTTCTAAAACAAAGGATAAAAGAATAGGGGCGTGATTTACAATATTCTACCAAAGTTTAACAATAATGCATTATCATTTAATTCTTGTTAGAAATGTAAATCACATGGCTTCTTAGTAGAATCAAACTAAAAAATAAAATAAAACTAGATAGTAACAGAATGACTTTTCTTAAATGTCATGCCTGAAAACATGTAGGAGACTGAATTAAAGTATTATCCAGTAAAATACCCTGTTAAAGCTTTTTCATACATGCTTTCTATTTACTATCATAAAGCACTTATATTTGTAATGCATTTGGTATTGACTGATATCTATATCAATGTTAATAGCTTAATCTGTTTTAATAAGTATATAATAATATAATAACCAGAACTTACAATTTTTAAATTCAATTTTTGACTTAAAAATTAGATATATCACTGCAAATCTTTTATTTTATTTCAGTGACAGCATGCTTATAGTTGTTTTAAAAAGAAAAACCTTTAATATTGATATTAATTTCTGAGAACTCATAAGTGTAATCAACATTAAAATCTGAGAATTTATATATTGTAATTAGAGTTTTCTATCCATGAACATGTAAACTAAACAATATAGGAAATTATACAACCACATTTGAAATGTATTCTTTACTGTTTCTAGTTAAACTTTGAATGCAAGATAATGCTGACTTTTTAAAACATCCCTTTGTGATTTGAACATATTTAATTACCTGTAATACGAGAGAAACCCAAAGGCAAAAGACCATGAATCCATCAAAAACACACCAGCGATCCTTCACATAGGAGCTATCACCCTGGAAATAAATTACACATGAATTGTCAGGCAAAATTTATTAATGTATATACATATTATATACACATATATGTATGTATATATGTATATGTGATAGGAATAGTCAAAGCCATCTATGGTTTTTCTTATCACAATGGAACAAACTTTAAAAAGGCTAATTTAAGAATTTTAAAATGCTATTTTTTAGGCAAATTGTTGATGAATCATGAGAACTTGAAAAGCTCTTGAGCTCAGGATGTTAAAAGGAAAGCATCTATTCTTTTATCTTCACAAACCTGACATGTAGTAGCAAAGGCAAATAATCTCTTTGGGTCCCAAGACAGTGCCTGTCTCATAAGCCCCAGAGCACACCATAGAAACAGGAAGCCTTTAAAACTGCTTTACCAATCACTGCTAGTAGGGAAAGAAACTGGTAAAAGTTGCCAGGCAGTAACAATGAAGGAGAACATTTCCTTAATTTACAACGAAAAGATATGTTGACTTTAATTGGAAAGATACTGCCAAAGAAAATGAAAACATACGGCATTCATTATTAATAGAGCCTGTATCCTAAGGTTAGAATGTATATTTCAATAAAATGATATTTGAAAAGAAAATTTCCCTCTGGAATAACAAAGTGTCAATAAAAATGGAGGGCAGAGAGGACTTGGGCTCTGTGCAGAGATTGTCATGCTCGTGAAGGAGGATATGAGTTATTTAATACTTGTCTGTCAGTTTGTGTAAAGGTAAACAGCTGAAGGCTGCTGATCAATTATCCAGTGTAAGAAACTATCTGAAAGTGTCTTGCAAATATTTAACAAGGAGAGGTAGAGGGATATATTTTGCAGTCACGAATGATATGCACTGCTAGCTTCATGAGCATGTGATTTATTGTCTTATCTTCCCGGAGCCCATCTGTTGGTATGTCTTAGCATTATTATTTATTACTGCGACAGTGTTCAGTAGATGCATGCTACTTTTATCTAGATCCACTGTCAGATAAGAAATAAGAAACAGACAGCCGAGACTAATTTGAAGAATTCAGATGCAATACTTGTGATAACCTTCAGCACATCAAATATGTTACTCAATTGTTTGACCTTTCTTTATTTTTTCACTTTTTTTAATTAGATATTTTCTTTATTTACATTTCAAATGTTCTCCCCTTTCCTGGTTTATCCTCTGAAAAAAACTCTATTCTCTCTCCCCTCCCCCTGCTCACCAACCCCTCTCTTGCTTCCTGGCCCTGGCATTCCCTACACTGGGGCATAGAGGCTCCACAGGACCAAGGGCCTCTCCTCCTACTGATGACCAACTATGCCATCCTCTGCTACATATGCAGCTGGAGCCATGAGTCCCATCATGTGTACTCTTTGGTTGGTGGTTTAGTCCCTGGGAGCTCTGGGATTACTGGTTAGTTCATATTGTTGTTCTTCCTATGGGGCTGCAAACCCCTTCAGCTCCTTGGGCCCTTTCTCTAGCTCCTTCATTGGGGACCCTGTGCTCAGTCCAATGGATGACTATGAGCCTCCACTTCTATATTAGTCAGGGACTGGCAGACCCTCTCAGGTGAGCTATATCAGGCTCCTGTCATCCTGCACTAGCTGACATCCACAATAATCTCTGGGTTTCATCTTTTAGGGATTTGGTCAGTAGGAATACTTTTTGAAGGAGAGATTGAGGGAGGCAGTTAAAGAACTTCCCACACAACTTAGATCCTATTCTTCATGGATAAAAATCCCTCACTCTTTTCTGACCAAAGAACACGATAGGAACTCTCAGCACATACAAGGCCCATAGCGATCAGCACATAGAGACCACCTGACTTTTCACAAATTCTTGCCAGCTGCTGTCTGAGCACAGCCTATTTGCCATTTCTGACTCCTCAGGCCTCTCCAGAGTACTCTGTGTGTGTGTGTGTGTGTGTGTGTGTGTGTGTGTGTGTGTGTGTGTGTGTGTGAGAGAGAGAGAGAGAGAGAGAGAGAGAGAGAGAGGATTTGTAAACACATAAATAGATCTTGCTCAATCTATATAATGTTACATGTATGTATATGTTTTCAGGGATGACTATTTAAAAGAGAGCAAGAGGGCCATATAAGAGGATTTGGAGGAATGAATGGGAAGGGAAAATGGTGTAATTATAATATAATCTTAAATAAGTAAAAGAAATAATAAAATTTTTAAAAATGAACAGATATTCATACATCACTCTACATGTGCAGACAGACAAATTTCACCCTTATAAGTGAACAAAGATAGCACCCTTTTGCAAGTTGTTGTGTGTTAGTAGACTGGAGAATTGAGAGGCAATGTTATATTCTTGGGAAGTGAATGAAATAAGAAAAGTATTAAACTCAAGTTTTTAGAAGACAGGTGCTTAATCAATGTTTTAGAAACTTTGACAGATTTAACTGATGACAGCAAAGCAATTCACTTGAGAAATATGGGTTTTTCAAAATCATCTCTGTGGACAGAAATATTGTTTTATTTGGATGTTTTTATCCCTAAAAATTTCTATATTTGTCATGAAGCTATAAAAGAAGGACAAACTTGCAAACATAAAACTATGTAACAATAAAGTTTAAATTAATAACACAAATTTATTGTGACAGGTAACATTTTGCTAAGCTCTCATCTTACATACAAGAACGGAATGTCAAACAGGGCTTGCTCAGATCTGTCTTTTATGATATGCATGTTGGAGAGCTGTGTGCTAGCAAATGATGAATCTATGGTCTAGATTTAATGTCATAAAATCAATAGTTGGTGACAGTCGATTAACTGCTGCAATCAAGATAGTGAAAATAAGTGAAAAATATTTAAAGTTTGGTTAAAAACAACCAGATCTCAGCTTTAATAGAAACATCAGCTAATATATAAACACAGTTTTAAATAGCTTTGATGTTCTGACTACTTCAAGATAATACTAGCAATGCAGAATAATTAAAGTTGACACCACATGTTCATCTACTATAATTATTCCCAGTTAAAAGAAAAGACATACTTATTTGGTTTTTAATTTTAATATGCCATTTCTTATAGATTTAAATCAGAAAAAAATATCCTTTTAGTTTATAAGCTGTTAAATATTAAACTGTAGGCAGAAGTTAAAAATACTAGAAATAGAGCCGGGCAGTGGTGGTGCATGCCTTTAATCACAGCACTTGGGAGGCAGAGGCAGGCAGATTTCTGAGTATAAGGCTAGCCTGGTCTACAGAGTGAATTCCCGGACAGCCAGGGCTATACAGAGAAACCCTGTCTTGGAAAAATGCTAGAAATACTAAATCTACAGTTTTAGAAATAATCAAATTGCAAAGAGTTTTTTACTTTTAAAGTATTAACTCAACTTTGGATATTCAAAATTTATTCATTTAGTGTCCTGTTAATATGGAATTAATTGATCACTTTCACATCATGTTTACCTCTGTTCTTTTAATTTTTAAAGTGTGTCAGAACAATTTTCTTGATAAAAACTTATATCACAGTCTATTATATAACTAAGAAACAAGAAGGAATATATCGTAACTTTGTTTCATTCAAGTTGGAGCCTTAAGAAATCATCACATGGTGACATAAATCACAAAGCATTTCACCCACAATATTCACCCTCACAGAATCTGAAAGGCTGCTATATCCTGTGTGGCCAATATAAACAAGTGACAGATTGTTAGAGTCATCTACTGTACCACAGAATACAAAGTAGGGCTGGCATGTCCAGAGAAGTAAAATTACCCAGCACCAACTTTGTTCCAAGTTGAGCTCCGGAGATAGTGGAAAACTTAACTTTTTGACCAATGCCAACCTAAATCTCACACTTAGAATTACTCACTGAAGATTTTATAAAAGATCTGATGATTTTGTCTTAAAATCCAATCACTGAGGCCATTGCAGATGCTTGCTTCTTCTATGAACCAATGTCTTTCCTTAATATATAAATTACTAGTATATTGCAATGGAAAACTGAGATGAAATCTCAGGGAGGAAGCCCGAGAACAAATGACTACATCTGTAGCTGTGGCTCCATAGGTTATTTATTATTTATATTTTCATTATCTGGAACAAAGCATCCAACAAGAATTAACAGAAGGAAGGAAGAGCTGATTTTGACTTACAAGTAGAGGGTATATTTACAAGGACCAGAATTCCTATTCCCAGCATCCATATTAAGGATGGGACTAGCAGCACATGTCTTATAACCCCAGTGCTGATGGGGCAGAGACAGGTGGATCACACGGGCTCACTGGCCAGTCATCCTGGCCAAAATAGCTAACTCCAGATTCAGTAAGAGATCCTTTTGCAAAAAACAAGGTGGAAAGCAATAGAGGAAGACATCCAATGTCAAACTCAGGACCATACTCATGCATGGAGAGACAAGCACACCCACCTATATGTGCACACACAACCATGCATCACACACAACAAAGAAGAAAGTGTTAAAACACAATAATCAATGTAATATATGAACCTGTTTGAGTCCTGCTACAGAGATAAAGGTATTTACAACAATCAGGGGAATATGAACATTGATTAGGAGTTAACCTATTTTAGGAATTAGTGTTTTACAATTTCAGCTTGTACAATAAGAGTGTTTTTGGAAAGCAAATAAAAAATTATCAACAATGCATAGGTAATTATTTCTGAAGTGAGTCAATAACTCAGATTTTCTTTAAATAAAAATATGACTGCTCAATTGTTGATATTTATGCAGACTATGATCCATATTTTTATAATAAAGCATTAGAAATGCACATCACAGTGCACTGGCTGTTGTGATTCCCTGTGAAGGATAAAACAGCAACAAATGATGGATAAAGAGAAGCTAAGAGCTTATACCTCAGTGTATGTCACAAATCACGGTATGAAGACCTCTCTGTTCTCGAATGAGTACTTACATACCCCAGACCCTCTCTAATACATATGAGCCAGACTTTGATTCAAATATGTCATTTGTAAGCATCAAAGCCCTCATTGTATCACTTTGTAGACAGGACAGCATAAGCTACTCCTGGGACATAAGCTACTCCTGGGATAGCATCCTTTGCCCTCACTATATCACTGTCTAGACAGGACAGCATAAGCTACTCCTGGGGCAGCATCCATCTTTCCAAAGCTCAATCTCTGAACACATTGGTACAGTAGAACCAGGATTCTGTGACAAAAAAAAAAAAAGTCTATTGTTTTTCTCTTCTCTTCTTTTTCTTTTACTAAAAGCTTAATTTATTTCTATTTCCCAAGAAAATAGATGCACCAATCAGATGCACATATTCTTTTCTTTGCAGTTCCTAGATTCTTATTTCTCTCATTTCCTCTTTATCCTGTTATATCTTGAAAACAACTCAGGTTTATGAAATCCAACTTAACGTCATCATGCGCTGACTTTATCATGTGACATTTATCTTTTGTTCAGTAAAAAAACAAATTTTGAAGTGCCTCCTTGACAGTCCATAACTGTGGTAATCCATGGCTTTAGTAGGTGGCACAATGCACCCAACTCTGGACTCATGAACCACATGCTTAGAGCAACTAGCTCCTTTACAGGCATCAAGGGATACAAGGCTTTGTACATTATAAAATGTAACTACCTTTCAAAATATCCTCATGTGACAAATCTCTACCAAATTTGGAGTTACTCTCTTTAAAATTTTCAATCTCAATAAAGTAAAAATACAGTGTATTTGGACATTCATAGAAATATATTATTACTGAGTTGATTAAAATATTCAATGTACTTAAATAACAAGAAATCACTCACCTTCACAATTCCCCGTATGTGCATCTTTGCTATCATCTCTGCAGTGTAGAGGAACATCAATAAAGTGTCCAAGGTGAAGGTCACATACTGAAGAGGAGGATAGTGCTCGAAGGTCATAGGTGTGTTCATGCACACCGAGATAACGCTGATGATGGCACAGATGCGCAGCAGAGAGTGCACCCACTGCCACAGAGGCCAAAGTTACTTTGTGACACTATGATCTGAGACCTTTCACTTGTCTTAGAAAACACATTCTTTGGAAAACATAACAATTAGATAGTGCTTACTTCTTAAAGCAGCTTATTTTTCACATGAGTATACCAGGGTTCTAAAAGTTTAAGAAACATACCTGTAATGATACATTAATAGAGCTATATCCAAGGTTAATTTGAAGGCTATCAGATCACTTTGTGTGAAATTCCTGTTCATAATGTACACTACATAATGTAGCAATTCACTCACAATAAACCTTGATGTAACTTATTTTCTTTTGTTACTATGAAGCACCCAGAATTAGCAGCCATGTTCTATTTACTATAACTTCCCTAATATATTACAGAATAGCCTACCATATCAGATCATAAATGATTTTTAAATGGACTGATATAGAACATTCCTATATGTAGGATTTTAACAAATGTATCACTACAATTTCCCTACATTAAAAAAAAAAAAATTTCTGGGCCAGTGAAATTTGGCTTGCCATACAAGCATGGTGACTTGAGTCCAATCCCTGTAGCCCGCTGTTAAAGAAGATAATAAACTTCAAAAAGTTGTTTTCTGATCTCCATACATTAATCTGCACACGCGCACACACACACACACACACACACACACACAAATAAAAATAAAATTTAAGTCATTTAAAATCATTTCTAAAATTATCCTTGTGGAAAAACGATAATGAGTGAGGCTATCTCTTTTTTTTTTTCAGAGAAAACATTTTTGTACATATTTAGCCTACAATTTCTTTTAAAATTTAAAATTATTTTGTGCAATTCTAACACATATTGATTGGATGTCTAAAGGTTTTTAACTAATCCTAAATTAAGATGAAAAATTAAAAAAACAATCGCTATTATATTAAAAATACTCACATACAATATTTCACTATGAAAGTAACACCTAGGATAAAAAAAGGTTAATTGCATCTAAATGCTAACATCCCAGAATTAATGTTGCTACTGACTTACTCAGGGTGCAGTTATCAAACATAATTTAAGTGTTATTTATTGACTACTACCTTGGATATGCATATGTGTATATTTGTGTATGCATTTGTGATCATATTAATTCACTAATTTTATACTCCTGTTTCAGGTTGGCAGAACTTTGAGAAGACTCGGTCAGACCCTGTAAGTATTTGACCAAGTATAAAAATATTTACATAAAAACATAGTCCCAGAAATTCTATAGCACTGAAGATATATACATTTCAATGTATTTTAAGGGTTGATGTACTCATGTTTTCAAACAGGAAGTTCAAAAAAACGTCCAATGAATGTCAGAATGTAAGTTCAACTCTATCTGGGCTTCCCCATATCAAGAATCTACTTACCAGGAGATTTAAAAGGTGGGTTATTTCACAATAAATTGTCTTTAAACTTGAAGAATTTTAGTTAATCATTAATAATTTCAGTTAGTGCCTCTGGGGTTACAAATAAAATCCCATCTTCCAAAGTTTTTAGAATGTTGTAATTGAGAGAGCTGTTGAGAAGTTTACTATTCTAGTCTGTTTAGTTCGTTAAATATGGATAGAAGACCTGCTATGTATCCAAAAATGGTGGACTCTGGGCACATACAAATAGAAGTATAGGCAAAACATAACCAGTTTGTTAGAAAAGTAGTATACATGGAAATTCATAGAAATTAGAAGTAGGGAAGTTCATTCTGTCTGAGGAAGTGGCAAATGAGAAGGATATGAAGTCCAAGTTACCCTAATGGACAAGGGGGATTTGCGTTATTAAAGGAGATGCAATGGGACCTTAAGGACAAGACCACATGCATAAAAGATACAAATATGGATAAACCAGACAGTATAGAATACCAGATGATGACTTCTAAAGCTCCAGTGGATGATATAGAGACACAGGAAAAGGTGGTTGCTGGCCAGGAGAGAGCTTGCTCACAAAAAGCTATCAATGTAATGCTAATACATTTTAATTTACAGTGGGAGTCCCAGGGATGCTTCAACAATTATAAAGCAGAAGGATATCATCAGAGAGTGTAATATACAAAGACACACGAGCCCTCTATGAAGGTCTCCCAGGAGCAGGCTAATGAAGCTCATGAAGAAGCCAGCCTGGCTTTCTTTGTCCTACTTAGGGTAGGATAAGGCACTGAGAATGCCTCAGGTCAATTTGCTTCATTATTTAAACTATGAGTTTAAGAAGGAAGTCATTCCTACTTTGCTGTGTGGAGCTGAATTCCCAAGACTTAAGAGTGAACTCCCTGGCTTATGCAGCAATGAATAGCATAGCAGCTCTTCCTCTCATGCTCAACATCCATGAACTTGGAAGACACTAGGCACATGTCCTGAGTCACAAGATTTGAATCAAAGTAAAGACTATTCAAAAACAGATACTCTTCCTATCACCTTATCCACCCAAGCAAATCACAGTTTAACATAATAAAGAACACATGTAGTTAATAGTAGTAACTCATCTTGGTTCATCCTGGGAGTAGTATTATCTCTACATTGTATGATCTGAAGATAATGTATCCAGGCAGGTTGAGGATGGGATGGCAAAGTACAGCCCTCTTGCACTTTCTGCATCTCTCTATCGGAGACATTCACAGCAGTCCCTCATCTTTTCAAGTTGAATCACACCCAAACCACCCACCAAACTCCAAGACTCATTCACTTTCCACTGGAGCTCAAACAGTTAAAAGCCAAAGAAATATGAGTTTTGAATTTATGAATTAAGTTTTCCTTATATCAGCATGTGCTTCTCCAAACTTCAGAAAGGTAACTTACTGGCTTATTAATCCAGAGTATATCAGCATTGTCTGATAGAGATTCATCAGGACCGAAGTCAGTAACTGGCTGGGCTTCCACCCTGGAACTCTGCTTTCTTTTGAGCATGCTGAAGTTAGCTTTGGGAGGCAGGTACAAAACCACAGTCTGGCAAAAAGGAAAAGAGAAAGAAAGCTTTATTAGCCACCTAACCTACTCCCTTTCCCATCAAAAGAGTCCATGCATGTGTTATGCAGTGGTAGATCACACACATGCTCTATGGTACTGTGTGTGACAAATGTACATATCTAAATAGCAGAAAAAGAATGAGATAAATTGATATAATAATCCAGTTTCTGCTCTTTCAATCTAATAGTAAACCTTATGTATTTCATAAATAAGGTTAGGGACAGCTGGTGTAAAACAGCCAGAACAAAATGACTTGTCTCATAGGAAACACACAGAGATTACTAGAAATTTCTTTGATCTATGGAGCTGCAACCATGGCCATAACAACAGGTATTTTCCCTACTATTTTAATATATCATTTACAAGTTTCTATGTTCCAGTCATAATCCCAAAACGACCTCTTATTCTTCTCACAAAGGCTGAAGGCCATAGAGAAAAGGGAGATAAGCTCCAGCAGTTGGAAGCTCTGTCATTTTTGAGTGCAGTGACTGTCTAAAGTGGACTTGCTCTTCTAAAGTCAACTCTTCATCAACCGCACTAAAGTTAACTTCATCAACTGTATACACACACACTCACACACACACTCACACACACCCACACACATACACACACACTCACACACACTCAAACACACACACTCACACACATTCACACACACACATACACACATACATACACACACACTCACACACACATACAGACACATGCACACTCATACACTTGCATACATATTCACACACACTCTCACACACATGCACACACATACATACTCACATATACGCACACACTCACATACATACACACATACACACACATACACACTCTCACACACTCACATTCACACACTCACTCACATACACACACACACATTCACATACACTCACACAGACACATTACCATCTACAGATGTTGATACTACTGCCTAAAGTTAGCTGTCATTTAAGAAGGGCATATTAACCATCAAATGATAATAGAAGCATGATGTAGGAAGAATTGTGTTCAAGACACAGGTGCCCGACTACCCTTCAGACCAAAGTAATACTTTTTACTTCGTTAACATATACTGAACTTTCTTTATCTGTTTCTGTTTTTTCAGTCAGGGTTTTAGTCTGTAGATCTGGCTTGCCTGGAACTCATTAAGTAGATGTGGCTGGCTTTGGAATTGTGGCAATCCTTATTTCTGTTTTCATTTCTTTGCAAAATTGTATACAGTAAACCAGCACATTGGGTTCAGCCTTTTACAAATGTGGCCCCACACTGAGATGTGAATGCTTTCTAGATTTAAACAAGGATAAAATGAGATTGAGTGTTAGAGATGATTATGTCATGAGTTTTGCACAATTATCTCTTGGTGCATTTAGTAGTAGCATTTTATTGAATTTTAAAATTGGCTTGACAGGAGAAACAAAGCATTTTGGGGGGTTGTTGTTGATGCTTTCAAATTTTTTTTGTTTGTGATTGGATCTTGCTATATACTCTTGCTTATATAGAACTTTGTATATAGACAAGGCTAGTCTCAAACAGTCAGTGTTCCTGATGCTTCTGTCTCTCAGTTACTGGAAGACAGGAGTTCACCATCATGCCTGGTTCAGAAGAGATACCTTGAAGTTTTATGTATACCTATGAAATTTCAACCTTGAGACAGGTGACAACTTGACTAATGCTATCTAAGCAGACTTGAGATTAAAAACAAGTCAAGTATGATTGTGAAGCCTCAAGTGTTGTGAGACAGCCAGGGAGTGCTCAGCACTCTTAGGAGCACAACTGAAGGCAGATGACAAAGGACAGCACTCCCCAGGCAGGAGACAGCAATGGGGAAGTCAAGTCAGGAAAACATAGCCATTTCAGTACCAGGAAAATCCACTTACTCACTTATTGCCTGGTATTTCAGAGAATTGGAGGAAGACTCATCAAGGACAATGTGTTTCTCCCCTTGATAGAAGAGGAACACCACTCATTTGCAAGGAGTGTAAACATATGTAATTTTCACTGGGAAAGAAAATAAGATTCATACAGTTCAGAACAAGAAACTTTGAACATGCGTCTATGTGTTTGAGGGTTCACTTTTCTTTACCAAACGCTCCTCAATCCATCTGAGACACTGACTTTTCCCAACCTTCCTGTTCCCAAAGGAAATCAAGCTACTTGTCTTTAAAGTGTGCCTAGGTATTTCCAAGCTGTTGTTAGTTTGAACAAGGAATTTAAAGATGGGTTTTGCAGTAGGTTTCACTAATTACTTTTATTTTACATAATTTGAGTTAGGGACTCGATATCTCATGTAAATGTATGTAAAGTATTCAAATGATACTTATTCTCTGATTTACTGTGAGGTGGGGTAGGGTGACATCTGGTAGCCTTAATTTGAGGTGTCTTTTAAATGACAGGCTCCTACTTATTCAGACAGTGGTTGCAAAAATATTTTTGAAATTCTTTAAAAAGACAAAGGAGTAAGAAAGTAATTCCATGAAGGCATTCAAATATAAAGAAAGAATTTTAGAGAAACCTAATCCTTATCACTTTTCCACAGAAACAGAAGAGGTTGATGGACATGAATTCCATGCATATTTTATTACCAATATTCTACCTGAAGAAAAATTGACTTTTGACTGATTTATCTATGGAAATATACATAATTTATTTTTAAGTATCCAGTTGGCTATATTTGATACATCAAAACAGTTAGACTATAACTGAATGACAACAGCTGTCTGTCACCTCATTGATGTTCTTTACAACCTCTGCCAACATATCACCAAGTCTGACAGAGCCCATGAAATAATATGTCCAAACTCCAAAGAATATACACACACACATTAAAACTTATCAAGCAGCTTCAGAATCACTGGAAGTTTGACTATTTCAATAATATTGAGTAGTACATAAAATATTCAAGCAATAAATTATCATGATTAATGCACATATGATCTCACAGAGAATAAAGTAGCATGCATAGGGCTCATACAGATCTGCATCAGATGGGGTCCTAGAGCTTAAAGGAGAAGTGAGCATATGCCTCATCCCTAACCCAGAAGGAATATACAATTGGTAACCACCTGAAAATAAAAATTTAATTCCTTCCAAGAGAGAATCACTAGGGAAACAAATTACTCTTAAGGGCAGGCTGTATACTTAGCAGTAGCTGGCCAACAGGAAACAAACTCAAAGGTAACTCTAGAGGTTTCTTGTCTCATAATTCTGTGTCAGGGCTTTTGCTTTTTTTTTTTAAATGTAATTTTATTATTAACCCTTAGAGGTCTGTTTGTTTTCTAATGAAAAACAGAAAGAGATGAATCCATTTTGGGGGTGGAGGTGAGGAGGTGCTGGGAGGAATAAGGGAGAGAAAAATCATAATCAAGATGTGTTGTATGAGAAAAACAATCTATTTTAAATAAAAGAAAAAATATTCAAGCAATAATATAAGTTCAAGTCACAAATGCACAATGAATCTTATATTAATTTGAGGCTGTTTGTAGCAATTTTCCTTTGCACTAGGTGATACCCTACCCTTGTTCATGTTTAGTCAGTATAACAGAGCACAGGAGATTATTATTCCCCTGATAAAGAAAGACCAGTGTGGATATCTAAGTATCCTAGGTGAGCTCTCTATTTTGATGGAAACTGCTTTTGTGTATTTTTTTCCTTATCACTATTATGCACTAGTAAGTCAATATATCTATTTTGTTTCCAGAAGTGTCCTTGATAAGGCAGTGCACCAGTTTTAAAAAACATGTCCTTCAAATGCCTTTTTACATTAATTAGAAGTTAATGTTTAATAGTTTAATATTGGGAGAGGCTGCATAGTTACAACATGTACATTGACAAATCTTTTTTACTCGTAACTACCTAACAGCAACTCAGAGAGAATATGTATCTGCTTAGTTATTATCATTAAATGGTTAAAGTCTGGTTAATCTATGATAACTTTATCTATTGTCACATCTTTTTCTTATTTGATTTATACCTTCTTGTCAAGAATAAGATAAAATTATTCAACTTTTTTTAAGCTGTGAGCTATTTACAACACTATAGTCTATTTTTCCTTCTTGGAACTATCAGACATGGACTTTGAGATTTTCTATCTTCTAAATCATGTTTTACAAGATTGTCTTTCTCTACCTATCCCAGGTGCTAAACTCAGTGTCTTCAAAGTCCTCAGCTAGCTACAATAAAATAAAATGTTGAGTCATTTAGTGAAGGAGATGTACAACCTCCACAGTGAAACACAAAGCATTGGTTAAAGAAATTGAAGGAGACAGCAATAAATGAAAAGATTGCCCATGTTTATGGATGATTATGTTTTTTATTACTTATATTTATTTTTGAGATTATATATAATAACAGCTTTTCTGCCTTCCCATTTCTTCCCTTCAAACCCTCTCATCTACCATCCCTTGCTCTTTTTTTAAAATTAATAGCCTCTTTATTCACTGTTATTACAAGCATATATGTGTATGCACATAAATATATATTCCTAATATAACCTGTTCAGTCTGAGTGATGTCATTCCTTAGCTTCCTGATCTAGGAAATGTTATATGGACACTTCTACTGTTCTTAGAATTTCATCTCATCTTTTTTCTCTGTTATTCCTTCATTCACACAGCAAATGCTTTGTATTCACTCTGCCAGGTACTACATACGTTATGTGCTTAATTTGTAGCAAGAAACAAGGAAGAAACTTAGAGTTTAGAAATCACCTGCTTCATTTAAACTCATATTTCATGGAGAACCCCAGAGTACTACCTGGGTTTACTTTCATCCTTTCCCTCACCTGCTTTACACTAATTGGCTAAAAGCACCATTATTTCTCATCCTCCAGCCTTTCTCTGCTACTTCAAATCCTTCATCCAGCTGTGCCCACTTTGTCACCTGCTGCCAATCTGTTATTCTTAATTACCTTATTTAACTCAGAAACATTTTCTTAATGTCTATGTAGGACTTATTATAACTGAAAAAAATTACCATTTAAAGAGAACAAACACCAGCTTGGTAAATTCATAGCACATATTTTATATAAGAATCCCCAAAGAAGGCAGCCATCACTGATTTCTTTCTCTTCATTAGGTGTTACTATATCTGCTAATGCATGGTCATGAACACTACTTTGTGTTACTAATACAGACAAATTCTGCAGCCTTCACAAATGCAAGTGAAATTATTTGCCTGTCTCATCCAACACACACCACTTAACTCTATATGGTTGCTGAGTAGCTCTGTAGCTCTGCTACAATTTGGGCAGAAAGCTTAGGAAATAAATGTTAAATAATATCCCTCTAACTGCTAACTACAAATTCACTTTAAAGATTTTGGGAGAGCAGCCATCATTCCTTCCAAAATCTTTTCCTATCTCTTTGCTACACAATTATACTGACAAAACAAACAAACAAGCAAACAAAAAGCAAAAGCAAAACTCCAACCATTGGTGGGTGGTATAGATTTGGCATTAGACAAAAATATTTAGTCTTCTCTACATAATACCTGACTGAAACATGCTCCTGATATAACAGGTAACACAGCTGATGTAAAGGTAGGGCAGATGGGAAGGTAGCACAGCTGATTAATTGAAGGAAAGGGTCTCCCACTCCACCCCCAACATATTGGCTCTCTCAGTCTTCTGCAGCTCACTGCTAACTCTATCCTCCTGAGACATGGGAAAACAGATTTGCAGAATGCCTCTAAAATATCAGGTGAATGAATACTCATTCAACATGCCAGGACAATTCACTGTCTAAGCCCTTCCTAATTTCAAATATTTAAACTTCAAGTTAAGTTATTATATGCACCCATTTTTATTTCATTTTATTTTGTCAACACAAGCAGTGCTAGTTTGTTACAGGAAAATTAGCAAAATGAATAAAATAAATTAGAAACAAATATTAAAGTTATTAGGGATTCCAATTCTAGGGACTCAATCATTTTTCTAAATGTTGGCTGTGCACATGGTGCGTCAGACATTGACCTTCAGGAAAAGCACTAATCAGGTGTGTTCTCTTTTCCTTGGGACATTAGCTTCAGTGAGGTCCTTACTCTCCAGCAGGATATGAATTTTATCTTTTAGGACTTATTTTCACATGTTCTATTCATCTAGTCATTTAATGTTGATATTTTCAAACACTCCTATTACATTTTTTGTTTTTATATTTTGAAAATCTTTCTCTACCAATAGATAAGAATGCAAATAAAATCCTAAGCAAATAAATCTCACCTTCAAACATTTGTGTTCCTTTGGTGACTTTCTGTCTCCCAAGCTCATTAGTATCAGTCCATATCAAGGCCTTATAAGGCAGACAAGCATAACCATGTCTTCCTAGACTCGATTTCTGATGTCACCTCATATTTTGGGAGTTAATTGAATTTGATGTTACCAATTTGTTGATTTGGGCATTCCAACTTCAATTCCTATTTCAAGTCTCTACTTCTTGTCTCCCCCAGTTTTTCTTAATATGGCCATAGAACCTCAAACAGCCATTAGAGTGATATTTGAGTGGCTGGATAGATGGTTCAGTAATTAAGAGCACTTGCTGTTCTCGCAGAGGACCCAGGTTTCAGGAACTCACATAGTAGCTCACAATTGTCTGTAACACCAGTTGTAGTGGTTCTCACAGTGCTCTCTTTGGCCCTTGCAGTTATTGCACACACATGGCACACATACATATATGCAGGAAGACACTCATATACAAATATATGAATATAAAAGATTTATGCTTGAACAATACTTTCTAATACCCTTTTCCCCACTTTCACATTTAAATCTACACCGTACTTTAACAAACCATAATAGTACTTGAAGACAAGTGGAACACCAGTTCCTGGTACTGAAATAGGGACAACCATTATTTCTGTAGCATTCTACTGTTCTCCTTGCCAACTTCCTTCTTAGACAGAAGACATTTCCACTTAGAGCAAATACATACAGCACTGTATGTCTTATGCTATAATTTAAATTAGGAAAAACATCCTGTTACTTTTGTCACATTGCTTGTTATTCAGCATCCATTTGGCCTGTATTATACTTCATTTGCTCTGCCCACTTGGCCTTTTTTCTACTCTCAAAGCACAGATGAGCCCTTGAGCCTCTGATCCCTTACCTCTTCCTGCTCTGACAAATGTCCCATCACTGTGCTCAATGACCAACAGAACAGTCCTTTTCCTTTCCTAGACCAGATCATTTGCATAGCCTGCCATGGCACCAGTGACAGAGTCTAGCATTATTTCCCTGGAGTCCCCTTCATTCCCTCCAGACATGACATCTTAGAGCTCTCACAGCTCAGAGCATTTCCTGAAACTCAAATATAGCAATCCCAGTGTTGTCTGTTTAGTGGCTGCTTAATTACTGATTTTATTTTATTTTTTAAATAGTCAAAACTCTTTTTAAGGAAGGGACAAAATTTGACATGAAACCTAATGTTATTCTTCACTCAGTGTGTTTACCTATCAGTAAATAGCTTCAGAATCACAAATGCACACATATGCAAGCAGTGAAACCTAAAAACAAACCACACAGATATGCAGACATACACAAATGCTATGTAAAACATGAAAGTTTTCATAATAAAATCATAAGCTCATTTGGTTCATTTCCTTCCAGATTATATTTATTCCAATGCAAAAGCAAACTCCTTTCAATTAAAATGTTTATTGGAGGCTCATTATGTACCATACACTGTCTTAAGTATATCATACATTAGCTCACTCAGTACTTACAAGAACTATTTTATAGACCAATGAACTTAGTAATAAAGCTAACCTTAGCTTGACCTAGTCTGTGAATCAAGACAACGCAGCTCACAGAACTATTAAATTAAAAAATCAAGTTTTTATTTTTTAACATACAGCAGGATGAAGATATTTTTGAGCAGATCTGGGGTTATAAATTAAACCCATTACTCTTTGTGAAATCATACAGACATCCTTCACATCCTAATTTTGAATTTGATTTTACTATTTGATTTACTTTATAGTTGTTTTTCACTACTGGTTTATTTTAAATGTCTATTAAATTAATTTCTTTAAAGAAAAGTCAAATTTCTCATCACTCATCAAACTGCTGTTTTTGGTTTCTGACATCATTACCCACTTATTTGTACTTTTTACTTTTACTTTTGTACTTTCAAAGTAAATTTGTACCTTTAAAGCAAGTCCTAGAAATAATCTAGTGTATTTCAATCAAATTTTTCTCTAAATTTATAAGATGAGGAGGAAGCATTTACTCATTCCAGTCTGATGGTCTCACTTCCTAAGATTTCACTATTTCCTAGGGTTAGCTTTCCTTGTCATAAATTCTTAACTGGCTACACTATGAGTATGCAGACAGGAAAATAGATGTTTATAACATGAGGCACAAGGAATGTGTGTCTGTCTGCAAAGGTTGTACTCAGACATTGAAATGAAATTCAGTGAAAAAAATCCATTAGTCAGACCTCCAAATCCACACCAAGAACACAGCCACCATATTTCTCTATGCAATGCCCTCTATTCTTTGATATGAGATGATCAGATGAATAAACATAGCTAAATGATTTTGCTCTTGCTCATTGTTCAAAATTTAGGGAAACAACATCTTCAAGGGAAATACAGAAGATATCAATTAGAAGTGTACTTGATGGATTTCAAAATCAGTAAGTATAGAAAAAAAAATTTTAAGTAAGAAAAGTATAGAAATGAAGGAACTAGGGAAGGAGAATGAATATGACCAAACAGTATACATTGTTTGAAATTCTCAAATAATTAATAATAATAATAATAATAATAATAGTGATAATAATAAATAATTACTAATTGATGGTTGTTAATTCCATAAGAGGACTATGGGTCAGAGGACAATTTTCTGATGTTTGTTCTCTCCTTTTTTACTGTGAGATCCTGGGATGAGATTCATGTCAGCAGCTTTTTTTGACAAGCACCTTAACCCATGACACATCTCTCTTCTCCAACTTTTATTTTTGAATTTTAAGAACTTTAATATGTGCTAAGAATGGTGCTGTTTAAATGATGTTCACTTACTGTTAAATCTGTGCTTTTTAAAATTTTAAACTGAGGTCTGGAGAGACGGCTCAGAAGTTAAGAACATTGGCTGCTCTTCCAAAGGATCTGGTTTCAATTCCTAGCACCCTCATGACAACTTGAAACCACCTGTAACTAATTCCAAGTGTCTAACACACTCATACACACAGATATACACCCAGGCAAAAACACTAATGCAGATAAAATAAAAATAACTATACATTTAAAAATAAATAAGTAAAACTTTAGATCATTTCATTTGGTAAGATTTTTTTCCCCATGAATTGGGTGCAGGTTTTTGCATAGATCATTTCAGCTCCTAATCATGTCTGAATGAATCTGTCTAGTTTCTACCATAAAACTAGGGCTTAGAGAGGGCACACACACAGAGTTAGTGTGTGACAGAGACCCAGGTCCTGGGTGTCCCTCTGGCAGTCTGCCCCTTATACCTTGCTTCTATCAGAACCTTTGGATGCTTTATGAATGGAATCATTTTTCTGTCTTTCCAAGAGAACAAGGAAGGAGTGTCTGAGTCCTGCCCGTCCCAGATTTGAGAAAAGAAATTGAGTCAGAGAATGCCTGCTATAGGCCTGAAATGGCAGATTCTTCAGGTCTTTCTGGATGCTTCCTTCAGCCCTCTGGAGATCCTTTTGCTCAGAGTTCTGTTGAGCTGCTTGTAGCTTTTCCTATAGGAAGGGGAGTGGTTTTCTCTGACCACAGCCTAGGCCACATCACAGAGGGCATGAGAGTGTCAAGTCTGTAGACCTAAGATGTGTTGGAAATGTTGATTCTTGAGGTTGAAGCAGAGTAGCTGTCCCTCCTCTGCCCTGCCATTACAGGATCCTTGTAATTACTTGTAAAGTCCTTTAAGTTTTTTCCCCTCAGAGCTGAGAACACTGTTGAGATATTGCCATGCATCAAGCAGTGTTCCTAGTTACTGCTTTCTCTCTGAAGAAGTTCTTATCCTCAATGTGTTAACATCCAGAGGCAAACAAATTTGTAATCTAGTATTTGAAAGTATTTGCCTTGGTTTTGA
>NW_022196915.1:108542009-108555053 GCF_008632895.1 Mastomys coucha
TTCTCTCCTCCCTCTCCTTCTCCTCTTCCTCATCCATCTCCCTTTCTTTCTCTCCCTCTTCCAAATGCAGTTTTCCTCTTGGGTTCTTTAGTGTACTGACCTTCACTAACTCAGATGTTGTTCTGCAAGAACAGACTGCTGCAGGCTTTACTGTTTCCAACAGGAGGCCAGGCCACCCAAGGTGAGTGACCACACAGACACAGACAAACACATCCAAGTTCCATCTTCAAAGACAGACACTTCCTTTGTCTTTTCCCAAAAGACTACTGACTAGAAACAGAAAATGAATCCTCTATTTTTTATGCTGAATCCCTAAAGTCCAAGTAACAACAGCATACTATTTTTCTCTGGTTCTTTCTAAAATAGGCTAAAAGCAATATAATCACTTTACCAAAGATTTGAGGATTTTTTGTTGTTATTTAAATTATGAAACTAAATGTAATTTGATCTTTAACGTTATTGAGTATAGTAAAAGAATTCAGAATAGACTATCATATCTGAGCATTGTTTTGTCTTATAACCCTACATGTTCAAACTAGCGTAGTATGGCAGGCGTAAACAAGTCTGTATTTGTGTTATACATGACATTGTAGTTAAAAAAAAGTTAAAAAATTTAAAGAAACAAGCAACAGCAAAAACAACAACAAAGAATTTATTAACTGGGCCTGTTAGTGCAGGCCTAATATATAAGGAGTCTGATCCAGGAAGACCACAAATTCAAGTCATTAGGGCTATGTAGACAGTTGAAGGTAAGCACTGGCAACTCAATGAGATTCATTCCTCAAAATGAAGAGTAAACACAGGGCTGAAGGTAGTTCAGTG
Organism: Mastomys coucha; assembly: GCF_008632895.1. Lineage (NCBI taxonomy): Eukaryota > Metazoa > Chordata > Mammalia > Rodentia > Muridae > Mastomys > Mastomys coucha. The sequence continues at coordinate 108,542,832 of NW_022196915.1, forward strand.
GTAGAGCACTTGCTCAGTAAAGGCAAAGCCCTAGTTTCTCTTCAATAGTCAATATACAGATGGGTGTGCATAGAAAAATATCTTATATTTTAAGAATACTTCATATAAACTATTTCCTCTGAACAAAGCTTTGGGTAATTAATGTTATTCATCATAGGAACAATGTCATAAAGCAGATATCTAAGATTTATTCATTTTGCAAAAATGAGCTTTATGCCCAACAGTTAGAACCCCCCACCCATGGAACCCACCATTTTACTTTCTGCTTCTATAGATCTTATGATTTTAGATTCCCTATTGACCACAAAGTGAGGAATATGAAAGTCATGGAGATGAACTATCCTCTCTGAGCTTTTACTCATAAAATTCAGCCAACCTGACAAACTGATCCTTGTCTTCTCCTCTAGAACAAACATTCCTAACTCTTAGACACTCTGAATAAAACACAAGTGTATGAAAATTTTAAGGAAAGAATGTCAAAGTTAAAAATCACTGTGGGATCTTGTGATTAGTCTCTGAAGCCTCTCTTATCCTACAAAGAGAGAACTGACTGCTGAGAGATGTCTTTTAACATCCACAGGAATACTGTGTCAGCATGTGCCTATGTGTTCATCAACAGAAACCCTTACTATCTATTTCTGGTATGAAACCAAAAGCAATGACAATAGATCACATGATTGTTCTGAAGGCCTTCAGGAGACATCAGCACAAAATTCAAGGGGAAGTCACAGCACATAGAACAATCAAGTTGGTGATGACCAGGATGATTCCACCTGAGGGCTAGCTTTAATAGTGTTAGGTTATTGCTATTTGTGCAGCCTGATAAGGAAAGGGCTCAGAGACCACTGTAAAAGAGAGAGGGCAAAGACTGTAAGAGCTGGAGGTTAAGAAGGATCAGAGTGAAACATTTGTGTGTGTGTGTGGGGGGGGGGGTGATAGAGCCAAATGCAGCACTCTTGAACACCCAGAACCCTAGTTGCCTGCAAAAGATCAAAACAGTCAATATTATAGTTCAGGTGGGAAAAAGGTTCACAAGCTTCCTTTCTTTTTTTTTTTTAAGATTTATTTATTATTATATGTAAGTACACTGTAGTTGTCTTCAGACACACCAGAAGAGGGCATCAGATCTCATTATGGATGGTTGTAAGCCATCATGTGGTTGCTGGGATTTGAACTCAGGACCTTCAGAAGAGCAGTCAGTGCTCTTAACCACTGAGCCCCACAAGCCTCCACATCTCTCCAGCCCCACAAGCCTCCTTTCAAACCAGGGAGCTATGGATAGCTGATGGTTATAAGAAAGAGAGTCAGCTTTCTTTAGGGATGTTACCCTTCATTGGTTGACTCTACATCGGTGTATGGCTCTTTAAAAGGAATATCTGGACAACACACATTTGAGTAATTTTTTTTAAAGGCAGAAAGTTAGAGGTAGGGAAATGACAGTGGATCTAGACATTGTTAGGGGAGTGATGGGAATAAATATAATCAAAATATATTACATGAAATTTTCAAAAAATAAAATTATTTTACATGAAAGAAATATTTTAAATGGGAAATTATTTCGCAGATCACTAGGGGAAGTTATTTTTCTACATTAAATACCTCTATCTATCTATCTATCTATCTATCTATCTATCTATCTATCTATCATCTATCTATATTGAACTAAAGGAAATGAAAATAATAATTAAAGGGAAGTTTCTCCCGAATCAGCAAGTTTTATTATTCTTTAGTTTTATAATATACATTTTAATATCTGTACTTTAGCCCATGGAAAGAATGGTTAAATACATTTCCATGTTTCATGCTCAGGAAGTTCCTATCTGCTTCAGTTTCATATTGTTTAGTTTTCAAACATCAATAAAATTTTATAACTAATGTCTCCTGGCTATAAAATATGAAAGACTTATCTTGCTAATATAAATGTGTATCTTAGTTGTAAAATACTTCTATAATTTGTACTTTTAGTAGGTATTTATTTTCTAGAGAGATAAAGAAAAGGCATGTCATCGGTTAGGTAGGGTCAGGAAAGAGTTGGGGATGGGGAACCATGATCAGAATATACTGCAGAAAATTGTTTTCAATTAAAAGTATTAAGTAATTATTTTATTAAAATATTTCATCTACTCCAGAAATAATGTGTGGTTTCATAATAATAATAATTAAAAAGAAAACAATAAACTAATTTACCCTGTGCTTTGAAAATTGTTTTTCTGTAGTCATGACAAAATAATAATAAAAATGTTCAGAATCCTATAATTTTAGAAATACACTTGTGTTCCATCCATTTTTCCATTTCAATCACTTTTTTTTTTACCAAATTTACTAGCATTTTGTTCCTACTTGTAAAACTGTCATCCACCTCTATTCCCATTACCACCAAGAAATCATCCAGTTTCTCCAATAACAGCCTTATTTCCATCATTCTAACACTTGCTAATGATAAGTATAGATTATTATTATACACCTGACAGAGGATTAGTATCAAGAATATGCAAAGAACTCATGAAAAAAGTCCAAACAGCAAAAACTCATAGTGCAACAATAAATACATTAATGAAATGAAGAGATATTCTCAAGTTATCAACTATAAATTGTCAATACTTACTTAATTACTAACTTACTCTACTTCCTTAGCTATCAAGAAAATGAAAATTAAAACCACACTGGGATTCTATCTCATAACAGACAATAGTGATAATTAACAAATAAAAGAATAAATGCTAGCAAGGGAAGGAAAAGGAGCAACCACTATACATTGACTGTGGGAATGAAAAGTTACCAAGTCATTGTGAAATGGCATGAAAACTCCTCAGCAGGGTAAAACTAGAGAGCAACAGTATACTCACATACATAAAATAAATAAATAAATTATTTAAAATAATAAATGAGCATACGGTAGTGACAAGTGTACATCCATCTTTATTGCAGCACTTAACACAGTAGCCAAGCTATGGAATCAGCTTAGATGTCTGTTAAGAGACCAATGGCTAAAGAAAATATGTTGTGTACACAATAGGATTTTTATTCTGTCATAAAGATAAATAAAACATACTTGCTAGATAATAAATTAAAACTGGAGATCAGCATGTTAAGCCAAGTAGGCAAGATCCATAGATCAATATTCTATTTCTCTCATTTGTGGACCCCAGATTGTTTATAAATACATAAAATCATACATATACATATGCAAATAATATATTCATATGCATGTACATAGCCTGAAAGCAAAAGTCAAAGAGGGGGAAGGAGGACAGTTTGTGGGAAAGGAGGAGTAGAAAATGGCTGTGAGGTGAGAATGGTCAGAGAATATGATATATTAGAAACTGTTCCTAAGAAACTCATCACTACACACAATAAAAATATGCCACAGAATATTAATGTACATTAAAGACTAGAAATAATGTAGCCCTTGTTATCTGTCTGATAGAAAGCTTTTGTACTTTACAATTAACTCATCCAATTAATTTCCAACTTTTATCTTTTACTTTTCTTTGTAGTTCTTATTTTTCCATTTTCTTTGCTTCTTCATGCGTAGTTTTCATTCCTAATGTCCTTTTAGGTCTCAGAGCTATGAGAGCCCACAAAATTTCCAAGCCACATTTTCTCCCACTCATATTACTTTTAGCTACCAACAATACTTCAAAATATCCATTCTATAATGCTAAGATTATATTTGTAAGAAGTCTATACTCAGACCTTTATTGAAGACAGCAACTATAAGTGCCTCAAAGTAATTTTTCTCTTTATTTAATTGATTTTCTTATATTCATATACTTTAATCTCACTGTTTTCAGTAGCCTTGCATGCATCATTTTTCATTTGAGTCTGTAAGATAACTATTCTATAATATTTTTCAGAACTATCTATTTTTAGAATATTATTTTACTGCTTATTGACAACTTGGAATAGAGAGTATCAAGTCAGTCTGAAATTTGCACACATATAATTTTTTTTAAAAAAATCAAACACTTGGTCAGAATGCTGATGAGTTATTTTCCTTCTCATTTTCAAATTCAGTCTTCACAAGGCTATATGTAGACATTGGCTCTACTTTATTTATTTTTCCTGGCACATGACTGCCTATTTTGATCTGTGTATTTGGATACTTTTTATCTAAAAGGGGAAAATGATCTTATTTCACTCTGAAACATGGCTGTGTTCCATTTGTGCTGTTTTCTTGGTCATGAAGAGCATGTGTGTATGTCTTTGTTGGCCATCTTCCAGACATGCCATCTTCTCTGCAGACAAAGTGTTCCTTTCATCTCTTTCCTTTGCATAATTGGATATAATTTTCCCTCTTGATCTCCCCATAAATGACTCCTTTGGCTACAGGGTTCTGGCCTTTTGTATTTCTAATCTTCCTTTGCTATGTTCCTGGAGCTCTGCACCTGCTCCTCCTCTGGACTAACTGCTTCAATTCCTGACAGATGAACATATTCCTTTGGGTCTAGCTCTACTTGCCCTGGGGCCTGCTGGGGAAAATGCTTCAGAAGTGAAGTATTTGTCTCACTAACATTCAGTGCCCAGTGTTAGCCATCACCATCCTAACATTAGGAGGTTGTTCTAGAATTTCTCTTTCTTATGCTTGTACAACCCTCCTAGAGAGAGCTGTAAACTGCATCTCTATGGACTCAACCCAAAGGTGTTGTTTCTAAGGTCCAGGATCTGTGTTCATTTTCATCCTCAACTTGTGGGTACACAGCTTTAACTAAAATTACTTTGATCACTTATTTGAAGTTTATTTTAAAAAGGGAAAAGCAAAACATTAGACTGAGCAACACCTCATTTTGCCTAAAAATTCTTGCATTTATTTACTTTATTCAGCTTTCAATTTTTTAATAGTTTTCACCCTCAGTTTCAATATAAAGGTTCAATTTCGTTACTTGGTTTTCAGGAGAATTTCTTACTAGTCTAAATAGCTCAAAGGTCATAAGGTCAAGTTATTTATTTTCAGAGGGAAGATCACTCACACATTTTTAAAATGTCAGGTTTATATCTAAAGAATGGAATATAATATATATATACATATATATGTATGTATATATGTATAAAATTATATTTGATGGGTTGAAGTGATAAGTCAGCTGCTAAGAGTACTAACAGTTCTTACAGTAGGAAGTAGTAGTAGTAGTAGTAGGTTCAGTTCCCAATACTCATATAATGGCTCATAATTTCTCCTAACTCTACTTCCAGGATATCTGACATTCTCTGGCCTCCACAAATACCTGGATATATAAATTCATGAAATCACACACACACACACACACACACACACACACACACACACACATCACTACAGAGTTAATTTATTAAAAATGAAATTAAGTTTTATATGTCTTTGGATAAATATGCATATATCCATAAAGTTTATGTGCTTCTTCTGAAGAACATAATTGTTAATTTTTCAGAAAAATTAATTAAGATAGCAATTAATTGATGTATCATTATGTCCTATCAAGACTCTTTTTTTTATAGTGGTGAAAAAGAAGAAGCAACAAGTGTCCAATGACAGATGTAACAGTTTATTAAGTGAGGTTATGCTTGTTGGGGTTAGGACTATATAGTCTTACAAAGTTTTAAAGTAAGCAAACTATACAGAAATACTTCAAATGTTTATAAAAATAGTATGTAAAACCAATAGTATAAAGACTGATTAACATTATGACCACAGCTATGTAATGTTCTGAACTTAACAAGGCTACTAAAAATGTAGATGCTGTAATCGTTTGTATTAGCTTGTTAAAAAAATCTATATGGGTATCTCTTTTCCCTTTCTTTTTGTTGTCTCTATCTTCTTTATTATTTAAAATAAAAAAACCTATTTAGTTTCGCCAATATGACTTGCCTAAACATAAGCTGAACAAGGAAAACAGCAATCGATATGCTATTGTAGACAGTACACAAAGAACTACAGGCCACTAAGGAGTGCTGAGAGCAGGAGAAATGGTCTTGCACAGGGAAGAGCACACCAGTTGGTTATCCAATACCAAATGGTCAGACTGAAAACATACACACAAGTAACTTTATATAAACTGAGTAGGTTATACATATGAGTAAGCATATGTATACATGTATAAAAATGAAATAACAGGCCATGAATTTGAAAGATAGCAGGGAAGAGTATATGGGAGGAACTGGAAGGAAGAAAGGGGAGAGATGATGTAATTATATCAAAATATACAAGAAATATTTAGAAGATAACAAATATTCAAAATATCAAATTGTCTGTACAGGAAAAGTTATGAAGGTACAAAGCTTCTTGGGGAAGTCCTTGACAAGGATGAGACTCATGACTAGATAGGTATTCAGGTTTTAAAGCAGATACCATTTGGGAGGAGAGATAATTTACAGCCTCTTGAAACATGAGCATTGTTTCCAGACCCAAATGAGAATGGAGTACTTCTCACTGCTTGATGAAGCACACGTGAAAATACATGGGTATCTTCCTGATAGATTCTTAGGGGCTAGGCCCATTTCTTTCCTTTATAGAACACCCAGTTCAATACCTGGCTTTCATTAGACTTTATCATGGGTGATACTGAACTTTTCCTTATACCTTGAGATCTACATGTGATTTGTTTTCCACACAGACATATAAATCTAAAATTATCTTAGCACCACTGATGAATGATAAAATAAATATGTTTTTCCACAGAAACACACAGACATATACAGTCACTCTTTATGTGGGTAAGAGAAAAAAGGCAACTGAAACACACTGTCATCTACAAAGGAAAAGAAAACACTATTACAGCCTTTAGATCGCTGAACTGTGAGCAAATGATTCTGAGTAGATTTACTTCTTTTAAATGTGCATTATTTTTCCCTCTTGAATATCCTTGCAAGTCATACCCAAAGTTATAACTGTATTGCTACCATTTCACAAACCATGGATTTGTTTTTATAGTACTTCTAATACCATCCTTTCCAATGATAGTGCATTACTCACCTGTGGTCAGATAAGAAAAGCCAATGGCCTTTAACACAATTTTTTCTTTTACCTATTTGGCAAAGCTCAAGTTTTCCCCTTTCCTTATATGGTTTCATCAAACGGCTGGCACAAAATTATATCAGAGGAGACTGTAATGCCCACAATAGAATAGTACAGAACCAAACAATTCAGAAATCAATTTCTGAGGTTGTGGAGATTTGAGAAGGCATGGCTCTTATTTGGATTGTTGGACAATCTGGGTATAAAAAGCCACTCCTGCTGTTTAGAAACTGCCACAGTCCCTGCTCCTCTCCCAGGTAACAAAGACACAGCAGAAGCTATGGAACAAGGAACGAAAACTTTAAAAACAAAAGCAAAAACAGCTACCTGTTAATTTTTGATCCCATGTGAGAGACTAAGGGCTACAGGAAAAAAGCCACAAGGGACCTTACTTCCTATTTCCCACAGGGGAAATTGAGGAAATCTTCCAAAGGTTTGTGTGTGTGTGTGTGTGTGTGTGTGTGTGTGTGTGTGTGTATTCACACATCCTTCACAATACAGTCCTTGGAAATTTGGGCCCAAAGCTGATTTTGTTTTCTAGTAAAGAACATAGCGTCCAGGTTCAGGGACATTATGTTGTCTTAAAGGAACATTTAAGTTAAAGAAATAACTAACCCCTAGGTCACAGTTCTGGACCCATTTCCTGACTCTAGCCAGACCTTCCAAACTGTGCTCTTAAAGGTTCAAAGACAAAATGGAGTTGCTTTGGCAAGACAAAACTTTGCTTGCTGAAAAGGGCCACTCTAATGACAGCTGCTCAAACAGAACAATTAATAAAATGAGAGCAAATTAACAAACAGCAGTCCACAGGATCATGGGGTGGAGCAAGGCCCAGAAGGCCTTCCCAAAAGCAGAGGGAGCAGAGGTACTCCCCAAACCCTCCACCCAGTTGTGGGTTGACCCTGCTGAAGGCCAGAAGCAATCAAGGCCAGCAGCAATCAATGCCACCATAGTAGGGGTCTGGATGCATATCAGCCCCACCCCCAGCCACCTGCTTCCCCCACCTCCAGCACCTGCTGGATGCCAAAGCAGGACAGGCCCCATTCAGCGGCCCAAGGCTTCCCAGGGCCGGCTTGAGAGGAGCTTGCATGGGGGCCCACAGGGCGCACAGTGGCTCCCAGAGTCCCTTCCCAGCGCGCCCCAGACTGAGCTGTTTGCCGTCTCCCGCGTTCCCAGACCCTGCCCAGGCCGGTCCCCAAGCGAAGGGCTAGCGGGACGCCTCCCGGCCTCCGGTGAAAGACGCGGTGCCCGCCGCGCCGCAGCCTCCAGGGCCAGCGGGCATAACCAACCTGTAACCGCAGCGCGCGGAGTGGTCATGGTGCTGGGGCTGCAGCGGCGGCGGCAGGCGGGATCCGAGCGGGGCGCGCCGGCCTGAGCGGGTGGGGACGCGGCCCCTCACCTATGGCGGCTCAGTCAGCTCCGTGCTGGTTCTGCACTAGCGTCTGCCGCACGGGCGAGGGGCACCAGGAGAGCTGCGGGAGTCCTGGCCTTGCGTTTATTCGCTTGCCTTTTGCAGTTGGCTTTGCTGCGCGAGCTACAGAGGATGCTCAAGGCAGCGCTGCAGCTCTTGGCCAGTGCCAGGGTCCGTACTTGGAGGTGGCTTCCCTCTCTCCTCCAGCAGCCAGTCTCAGCAACAGCTGGGCAGTCTTCTCAGGCTGCTCTAGGGACTCCTGCTTCTAGGCCTGTGTGCTACCGTAGTCCTACTTTATGCAGTGGCGTCTTAAGGGTGCACTCCTAAGTATGAAATTGCTAAGTAATAAATACATCAGTAATGTTTTCAGTCTTTTAAATATGTCGTCATGTAGATAGAAGCTAAAACGTGTTCATACATGGTTAACTCTATACCCTATTTGCAGCACCAGGGTAGGCTGAAGCTAAGGGCTTGTAGGGAATCTAGTAGAGTAAAGGGACATTTGGCATCTCAACTACGGTGTTCAAGACCAGGAGACACCTTCCACTGCTCTCTCACTCCTAAAGGTTTTCTTGCAAACAACATTCACGCAGGAGTTCCCAGCCTATGATTTCACCATCACATATACACAAAAGTATGCGTTTTGCAATTGGCTTTGAAGCACTAAAGATCAGATGAAGCTTCCTCTAAAGGAGGCTTAAGCAAAAAACAACTGCCTATCACAAAATATTGTATCCCTGGCAACCAAAGTAAAATCACACACACACACACACACACACACACACACACACACACACACACATTTTAAACAAACATTTTCTAGCCTTATATATTTAAATTGCCACCTTTAAAAACAAGCCAATCTTCACAGCCCTATTAGGTTGTTTGTGGAATGTTTGTTTCTGTTGTCGTTTGGTAGGTTTTTGTTGGTGTTTCCTTAAAGGGACATGTTAATAATCAGTGCTTCACAATATATAGAAGTGTGAGACTGTTTTCCATCAAATTTCTAGAAACTTCAGGATTACCAACTATATAAAAAGCTATATTTTAGACAAAGGATTAATTTTAATAAAGCCGGGCTATGGTGGTACACGCCTAAAATTCCAGCACTTTGGAGGCAGAGGCAGAGGGATTTCTGAGTTCGAGGCCAGCCTGGTCTACAGAGGTAGTTCCAGGGCAGCCAGGGCTATACAGAGAAACCCTGTCTCGAAAAACAAACAAACAAACAAACAAAAAATTCCTAATGAAATTAAAAATAATTTCAGTACTGGTAAATCCACAACTAATTTACTTTTTTTATTACTGGTTCATTTCATCATCTCTGTCGCTGCTTCTTAAAAAAAAAAAAAAAAGCCTAAATATTACTTGGAAGAGGAAGCAGTATACATTCAGGGAGTTGTGCAGCAGAGCAGGAGAAGCCAAGGCAATGTGCAACTTATACTGAAATCTATGGCTTCTAGGAAGCTGTACTCAGAGACTAAACAGTTCTTAGGAATCACAAAATAGGAAGAATTGATGCAAACAGGATGCTTACTTCTAACTAACTCATCTATTCCCACTGTTTATATCTACCCAACACTGCTATTCCCTTTGAAATCATAGTGAATTACTAAGAAAAGAGTTACCATGGTGAAAGAGAAAATTTTAGATCCTCAGAAGGGATATTGTGTGAGCTATGGAAATATGGCCACCCAATTCTATTGGAGAAGAATTCTAGTGAGGTACAGTTCAATTATATGTGATATATGGATATCTTATGCTTAGATAAGTGCTCAAGGATCTTTGGATGGCTCTTTTAAGAAGTGGTCTAAATCAGTACACACTTATTTGTATGATATGATTTCAAGACCTACTTGCCTTTGGTTATTGATAAGATGATTTTTCTATTAAAGGCTTGGCGTATGAAAATAAAGGTTAAATAGACACACTTAAAAACTTACTGATATGTTTTTTTCAGAGCTAATTGATGAAGATAATGCTTTAATCCAATTATTCTAACCTTGTAAAAATCTCAGCTACTTGAGGCTGTTTAAAACCATGCAGGGACTGGATCATCTTCCTGTTCGTCTGCCTCCATGTTGCTTTTCCTGCTTCTCCCCTGGCCTCTGACCTGTCTCACCCTAAACTTCTAACTCTGCCTCTTTATTCCTGTCCAATCACAGGCCTGTCACTGCCCTAATGTGATTGGACAGAGAAAATGATGCAACAGTACAGTAGAAGTGGCAGGGGGGTCAAAGCATTTGAGAACCCTTATTAAAATAGGTTTTGAAAATTCTAAACCAATCCATTCCTATTTCCTTGTACAAAGCTTAAGTCCAATTGGATCAAGGACCTCCACATAAAACCAGACACACTGAAACTAATAGAAAAGAAAATGGAGTAGAACCTCGAACAAATGGGCACAGAAAAATTTCCTGAAGAGAACACCAGTAGCTTATGCTCTAAGATCAAGAATTGATAAGTGGAACCTCATGAAATTACAAAGCTTCTGTAAGGCAGAAGACACTGTCAATAGGGCAAAACAGCAACCAACAGATTGGGAAAAGATCTTTACCAATCTTATATATGATAGAGGGCTAATATCCAATATATACAAAGAACTCAAGAAGTTAGACTCCAGAGAACCAAATAGCCTTACTAAAAATGGAGTACAGAGCTAAACAAAGAATTCTCAAGTGAGGAATACATAATGGCTGAGAAGCACCTAAAGAAATGTTTAACATCCTTAGTCATCAGGGGATTACAAATCGAAGCAACCCTGAAATTCTACCTCATACCAGTCAGAATGGCTAAGATCAAAAACTCAGGTGACAGCAGATGCTGGAGAGGTTATGGAGAAAGAGGAACACTCCTTCATTGCTGGTGGGATTGCAAGCTGGTACATCCACTCTGGAAATCAGTTTGGTGGTTCCTCAGGAAATTGGACATAGTACTACCTGAGGACCCAGCTATATACTCTTGGGCATATAACCAGAGGTGCTCCAACATGTAATAAGGACATATGCTTCATTATGTTCATAGTGGCCCTAATTATAATAGCCAGAAACTGGAAACAACACAGATGTCCCTCAACAGAGGAATGGATACAGAAAATGTGCTGCATTTACACAATGGAGTACTACTCAGCTATTAAAACAATGAATTTACGAAATTCTTGGGGAAATGGATGGATCTGGAGAATATCATCCTGAGTGAGGCAACCCAATCACAAAAGAACACACATGATATGTACTCTCTGATAAGTGGATATTAGCCCAGAAGATTGGAATACCTAAAGTACAATCCACAAACCACAAGAAACTCAAGAAGAAGGAAGACCAAAGTGTGGATACTTCATTCCTTCTTAAAAGGGGGAATAAAATACCCATGGAATGAGTTGCAGAGACAAACTATGGAGGAGAGACTTAAGGAAGGATAATCCAGAGACTGCTCCACCTGGGAATGCTTCTTATATTCAATCACCAAACCCAGACACTATTGTGGATGCCAACAAGTGCAGGCTGACAGGAGCCTGATATAGCTGTCTCCTGAGAGGCTCTGACAGTGCCCTACTAATATAGAAGTAGAGGCTCACAGCCACCTATTGGACTGAGCACAGGTGCCACAGGCTGGCTAGTCTTGGCTCCTCCATCTACAGGAGAAACAGGGTTCCTGTCAGGTAGGCAAGATGTTGGTGAAGAAATGACAGACTAATAGGACACAAGGCAGTGCAGGATCTGAATGTATTTCTCAAAAATGGCATCAGACTTTTGCAATCATTACAAAAGAGAAAAGACAAATCTGGTGGCTCAGTGGCCAAGGTACATCTGATGCCATCTGA
>NW_022196915.1:108555182-108589080 GCF_008632895.1 Mastomys coucha
GGGTGAGCTAGCCTAAGGGTAGAGGCTTGAAACTCGAAGTACACTGTCTCACACACACACTTGGCTCAAGGTCCTGTCCATCCTTAGTAAATGCCCACTATGCTAATTTTCTAGGCTAGCAGAGGTATGCCCCAGGGGTCCCATTCTTGCTAATTCCTCAGAGTAGTTTAGCTGCGGTATGAAAATGAGGATTCTTACCTGACCTTGCCCTGGGATTATCAACTTCTATTCTGTAGGCTTCAATGCCCTACCTTCCTCATTATCTCCTTAGCAATGCTGGAGGCAATTAGTCTGAATATGTTAAATTCCTTACAAAATTCCAAGCCAGGGTTTGGCTAAGATGTTGGAACACTGATGGTCAGTCAGAAAGCAACGTCCAATTTTTGTTTAGCTATTAGTAAATCATATCTTGGCAGGTACCTAGCACGCAATACCTTCCATTGACTATCACAAGGACATATCTGGGCTACATCTGAGTTAGGGAATGCCAAGGAGAGGTTGCAGAAGACTGGCTTCTCTGAAGCTTTTTGCCTCATAAACTGCTGTCACGCAAGAGTGTGTGGCACACAGGGTCCCTAATGAAGGAGCTAGAGAAAGGACCCAAGGAGCTGAAGGGTTTGCAGCCCCTTAGCATGAACAACAATATGAACTAACTAGTACCCTCAGAGCTCCCAGAGACTAAACTACCAACCAAAGAGTACACATGGTGGGACTCATGGCTCCAGCACCATATGTATAGCAGAGGATGGCCTAGTCAGTCATCAATGGGAGAGGAGGCCCTTGGTCCTGTGAAGGTTCTATGCCCCAGTGTAGGGGAATGCCAGGAAGTGGGAAAGGGTGGATTGGTGAACAGGGGGAGAAGGGAGGGAACAGTTTTGTTTCCCCCCCCCCAGGGGAAACCTGGAAAGGAGATATCATTTGAAATGTAAATAAAGAAAATATCTAAAAAAAAAACAAAAAAAAACCAAAAAAACAAAACTAAACCTACACACCTGGGATTGAAACAAAAACATAATCACATAACGTAACTTTTTTTTTCTTTTTTTCAAGACAGTGTTTCTCTGTGTAGCCCTGGCTGTCCTAGAACTTGTAACAACTGAGCAAACAAGGACACCTCATAAAAACACCAAGGAGCAAGGAATGTCCATTAAGCCTAAAGACAGAGCTTCAGAAGGGTTTACAGAGCAAACATCAGTCCCCAGGAGATGCCCTAATTGTGGGGAACAACCCTGTTCCAGGAAACATCCCCAGTTAGGGTTAAATCTCCAACCCCAACCCCTACTTGCAATCGGTATTTCTTTCTCACCTGGGGCACAGAGGTCAATGAAAACAAAAGACAATAGGCTCCACCAATGAGAGATAACCAACTCATGCTGTAAACCTACGTACTAGGAAGGTATAAAAAGTGTGTGCTTTTGTTCCTGGGGGTCGCCTTTGCTCCGAATGCAAGACGACCCCAGTATACTGGATGAATAAAAACCTCATGCTAATTGCATTAATCTCCATTTCTGTTTCTTCTTGAGTGGGACACCCACACTAAATTTAACAAACTTACTCTGTAGACCAGGCTGGCCTCTAACTCAGAAATCTGCCTGCCTCTGTCTCTCAAGTGCTGGGATTAAAGGTGTACACCACCACTGCCCACATAACTGGGTTTTTTATGAAACCAAATTCTTACTACGAGTAGGTGTCACTGTTTCATGGGCTGGTACAGGAAGTGTGGGAAAATGTAGAAAGCCAGATGAGCATGAGCAGCAGCAGAAGCACCAGCAGGAAGATGGGGAAAGGGAAGGGAAGGATGGCACAAACGCACTTATTTCTTTCTGCCTTTGACTATGGATGTGATGTGACTGGTTCTCCTGCAGTGATGGACTATAATCTGTAATCTTTTTTCTCTAAGTTATTTTGGTCAGGATATTTTATCACAGCCACAGAAACGAGACTAGAGCCATAGTCTCCCCTTATCCTGAATGTTCTAGAGAGAGACCTTGAATAGCTCTTTACCTTTTTATGGGTTCACAGCTCCAATAATTTATTTATAAATTAAATACTGCAAAGGTTTTTTAAAAATTTTTTTATTGCTTTTATTTATTTTTTTACAGTTCAGGCATTGTGCCCCTCCTGGTTGGCCCTTTCATAGTTCTTCCTCCCATTCCTCCTCCCTCTGCCCCCACCAGACCTCTCCACTCCCTGGGACCTCAAATCTCTCAAGGGTTAGGTACATCTTTTCCCACAGAGGTCAGACCAGGCAGTCCTATGCTATATATGTTCTAGGGGTCTCATATCAGCTCTAGCACTCTGCCTGGTTGGTGGCTCAGTGTCTGAGAGATCTCAGGGGTCCAGGTTAGTCGAGACTGCTGATGTTCTTATGGGGTTGCCCTCCTCCTCAGCTTCTTCCAGCCTTTCCCCAGTTCAACCACAGGGGTCCCCGACTTCAGTCCAATAGTTGGGTGTGTCTGTATCTATCTCAGTCAGCTGCTTGTTGGGCCTCTCAGAGGACAGCCATGCTAGCCTTCCTGCAAGCACACCATAGCATCAGCAATAGCGCCAGGACTTGGAGCCTCCCCTCGAGATGGGGCAGTCACTGGACCACCTTTCTCTCAGTCTCTTCTCCATTTTTGTCACTGCAGACAGGAACAATTCTGAGTCAGAGTTTTTTTTTTCTTCCTACTTTCTTTTATTGGATATTTTCTATATTTACATTTCAATTGTTATCCTTTCTCCAGGTCTCCCCTCCAGAAACCCTCCTCCCCTCCAGGCTCCTCTACCTCTGTGAAGGTGCTCCCAGACCCACCCACTGCTGCCTTTCTGCCCTGGCATTCCCTCACACTGGGGCATTGAACCCCCACAGGACCAAGGGCCACTCCCACCACTGATGTACAACAAGGCCATCCTCTGCCACATATGTGGCCAGAGCCAAGGGTCCCTCCATATGTACTCTTTGGTTGGTGGGATGGCAACCCCATCCCTCCACTTGATGCCCTACCATTCTATTGGAGGTAGACACTTTGAGTTTCCTCTCCCCATTGTAGGGCATTTCATCTAAGGTCCCTCATTTGAATCCTGAGAGTCTCTTACCTCCCAGGACTCTGGTACTTTCTACAGGGTCCTCCTACTCCCACCACTGTGGTTGCATATTTTCATTCATTCCGCTGGCCTTAGGAGCTTCTCTCCTGTCTCCTCTTCCCATACCTGATCATGTTCCCCCTTTCCCCTCCCCATCCCCTCTTCCACCCAGATCTCTCCCTTCCTCTGCCTCTCATGATTATTTTCTTCTTCCTCCTAAATGGGATTGAAGCATCCCAACTTGGGCTCTTCTGCTTGTTAACCTTCTTGAGTTCTATGGATTTTATTCTACATGTTATGTACTTACTTTTGGGGTTAATATCCACTTACTAGTGAGTACATACTATGTGTATCCTTTCAGATATGTGATACCTTACTAGGGATGATATTTTCTAGTTTCATCCATTTGCCTGCAAAACTCATGATGTCCTCATTATTAATAGCTAAATAGTATTCCATTGTGTAAACGAACCACATTTTTTGTATTCATTCTTCTATTGTGGACCATCTGGGTTGTTTCCAGTTTCGGGCCATCACAAATAAGACCTCTATGAATATAATGGAGCACATTGTCCTGTGATACGGTGGGGCATCTTTTGAAGACATATCATATCACATATTTTCCTTCATGGAAATTTCCTACTAGGCTATGACTTAAGGTATCTTAAATATTTCTACCAAGATTCTTGCTAGAAGCATCTAGAGTGAGATGGTTGTTGCCGCCCCTCCGTCCAGCGGAAATAAGGAGGCAACAATGAGCTCTTCTCCAAGCAGTTTATTCAGGAACCTTCATTTTTACTTCTTCTCTAACTAGCTTCTTACTCTTTTTTCTACTAATCCTAATAATCTCCTTAGCCCCCAGCCCTCACGGGTTAAATACTTTCCCTGGTCCCAATCAGCATCAGCTATGTGGAAAAGCATAATAGGCTGCGGGGGAAAATCATGCCAGCTTGCATCACAAACTGGAGGCACTCAGCTTTTCCAACTAAGGGCTTGTTTATCAATGCTCTCTGCTCTGGCCGGAGACCAGGTGTTCAATATATATATAGGGTGGCAGCTGCGGCTCCCCAAAGATGGTAACTACTGAATGTCTCTAAGTTAAATAAGCATCCTGAGAGCAAGCCTGTCCCATTTCCATAGGCAGTCCTTTTGAACTACTTCTTTCCCTCTCTGCAAGTCTCACATGTCTGCGTCATCATAATGGTACCAGATCAGTTCTGCAATCAGAGTTCCCAGGCAGACTTCCCTATGGCTTCTGACTTGCCCAGGTTTGTGGAGTCTAGTGGAAGGTCAAGGGCAACTTTTCTAATCCCCTCTCCCGAGAGGTACATAGTCATCTGTTAAATATCATATATTTGTCAATAATCAGAAAAGGGATACTCAAACATACTTTAGTGGTAAGGAGATAATGTTATCTTGATATGAACTATACAATATGTATAGATGCACGAATTTATTGAAATACTGTGCTGTAATGGTGGGTGTACAAACATTTTATGTGCTAGTAAAGAGGTCTTAAAAGTGCTTCAACAGAAACAAAACAAACAAAATCTAGATAGACCTTATCACCAGAAACATCAGTCCACAAAGTCCTTGAACATGTTTCCAATATCCTAAAATGATTCTTTTCATCTAAGCAATGTGTATGTTGATGTTCTTATGGACCTGGCTAATCAAAATATATTTAGATGATGAAAATTTATTTTATATTAGTGATGCAGCGTGGCACAGTAAGACCCAAGATTTTAAACTCTACTAAATACAAAACAAACAAACAAAAAGATTTTATATATTTATGTTCATTTAAGAAAATACTAGTAGTGATGTATTAATTTGAAATATACAGTTAATATGTTTGGAGTTATTTAAAATTTAAATTGAGAAAAACATATGTATTTTCAGTATTGCTGTAGACAAACATCTACATAACACTGTTAAATTGATTGTTGTTTTATATCAAACAACTTTTATAATACTCATTTTTATTGTTACAATATTTTATAAATTTTAAAGAATATGACAAAAAAGATATTGTAGGTATTGAAGGGGGGTCTCTAGGAGGAGTTGGGGTACAAAAGGGAAATAAGAATGTGATTTAATTCTATTTACTTAAAATATGTTTTTAAATGTTAGCAAATTCAGATAAATTGAAATCATGTAACTTTTATAATGCAATATAAGTTAAAAAAACAAAAACAAACAAACAAACAAAAAAACAAAATCCATGATTTGTACACTATGAAATAAAATGTTTGTAATTCAGTGGCATTCACAGACTTAAAATTTTTATTAATTAAAAATTAAGCTTTTTACAAGAGAATAGAATAGTAAATAGCATTTGAACTGTGTTGTATTTTGTCTGTTTTTTATTCTTCTGGCAATGACGCACTATATGGTCCATGTATCTATGGCTAGTTTCTTATTCTTGCTAAGCCCCAAATGGCTGATCTGTTTTCAATGAAATTAGTTTTATGTTAACTTTTGGTCCCCAAGGAAGTATAGATAGACAACTAGAGAAAACAAGCTTAAAATGAGTTCTCTTCACTGTTACCAGCAAGCAATTATCTGGATCAAAACATGATATTATGCCTTTTATCTTCAAAGTAAAATCTTCTGATTAGGTGATTAAGAATAATTATTAGGTACAATGATGTGTGTGAAGTCATTTGTAGCAAAACTTTTGTCAATTATGAGACACTGTAGGACAGTTTTAGAATAGGTTATCTGTATGTATTACTTTTCAACTTGTCTGTGCCTTAGCTGCTTCTTTTTAGACTTTAAAATCTGTAGTGAGAATTTCAGTTTCTTTAAAATCATAGAAATGCTTTGGGAATTTGTTTGTGTTTTAATCTCAGGTGTGGGATATGGGACTGCTTCAGATTGTCCACAGCAGCTGACTATGATTTGTGTCGTGCTCTGGCAGGGGCATGATTTTGCCAGCTGCAGGTAGCTTCTGCAAGCGTATGGTGTTTGGGGATTCTTAAGAAAGTATAAAAATGCTAGATCCCTGAGAGAGACTGCTGATGCTCCTGCTGCTCCTTCTGCTCCTGCTGCTCCTGCTGCTCCTGCTGCTCCTGCTGCTCCTGCTGCTCCTGCTGCTCCTGCTGCTCCTGCTGCTCCTGCTATTCCTCCTGCTGCTGTTCCTGCTTCTCCTGCTGCTTCTGCTTCTGGAAGTTGCTGCTTGTTGGTTACTTGTTGCTAGTTGCTTGTTGGAGATACCTTGACGATGAAGATCAATCAGCAGGAAATAGTCTAATGATACTGAAGTTCCCTTTCCCCTTTAGCCTTCTTTCTTTCCTACCTAGTATTGGGATGTTGGAGTAGATAAGGGTGGTAGTAAAGAGAACTCATAAAGTAGCCAAAAGTCAAGCTACAGGAATCTTTATCATAAAACCTGAAACTGGGATATCTTAACATCTATTTCTTTTAATTCTTTGAAATGTGTTAAAAAAAAAAAAAAAGAAGAATATGACAAGCCTCTTCACAGTTACGTCCTGATACTGAAGTCCAAGTGAAAGTTTTAAGTATTGAAGTCAAAGGTTTTTGTTTGTTTGTTTTGTTTTTTGTTTGTTTGGTTGGTTGGTTTTGGTTTTTTCCAGACAGGGTTTCTCTGTATAGCCCTGGATGTCCTGGAACTCACTCTGTGTAGACCATGCTGTCCTCGAACTCAGAAATCTGCCTACCTCTGCATCCCAAGGCATGTGCCACCACTTCCTGGTGTTGAAGTCAAGTTTTATCAGACAATTCATTATACTTCAAAGTGAAGAGTTAGTGAAGGTCAAACAAGAAGAGGTCTTTTTTATACTAAATCCTGCATTTACTTAGAGCAGAGAGAATTCTGAAGGGAAATGGGACTTGAACCTTGTCCTCAAGAGTCTCCTAAACCTAGTTTTCAAGAGTCTTTTCTTTCTTCCTCTTTTTTTTTTTTTAAATAAAGAATATTGGAGAGGCTGATGAGATGACTGAATGATAAAGCACTTGTTACTCAAATGTAAACACTAGGGTTTGGATTCCCATTTTTCAGGAAATAGAGATAGAGGATTCCTGGGGAAAGCTGCCTAGTTAGACAGCTAACTCTGGGTTCAAGTGGAGAACCTTGCTTCAATATATAAAGATGAAAATTGATTAAGGAAGATACTCTCCAAATCAACCTTGAGGCTCTGAGATACATGTATATATGTGTCTGCCTCCATATTCATGTACAAACTCATATAAAAACACCCATACCCCACATATACACATGAAAACAAAAAAGAACCCTAGAAATAAAATAGCTGATAAAATAATGAAGATATTGGTCAATAGAGTGACAAACTGGAGCCATGGTTAGGAAATGCCATGTGCTCTTTGTTAAGACCCCAGAAGGATATAAGTTAATACTGTAAAACCTAAAGTGTTTTTCATAAGCAATGACTGATCCAGGTCTCAACTCTAGTATTTGTTTCTAGAAAACAATGAACAGCTTCACATATGCCAACCAGTTGTATCAAATCTGCTTGAGAAATAGGAATTCTCTAGTAATTGAGTTATACTAATCTAAAATTTTGCGATCTACTTAAGAAAATGGATTATTAGCATATACCATATATCTGAATCATCCCAGGATCCTGAAAAATTGTATCCAAAAACATTGATAGCATTTAATTTAGTAAAGCAATATTTTTTAAATTGAAAATATAGTGTTGAAAAAGGTCAAAATAGTATATGACTTGGGTAGAGGATAAATTATCTAGGAGGGGAATGAGAAAAATGTTTGACAATGAAGGTAATATTTTGAATGTTGAAAGGAGTTACTTTATCCAAACCTTATATGAAATGGATTATAAATAAACTGAGATTTAGTTGGTATGCCTGCTGATTTTGGCAGACAGGTAGAGGTGTCAGCAATTTATCTTGAGATTCATAGAAACTTTAGAACTGAGGGATGAAGGAAACTTGAGGTGGATGAATATGCAGTATGATAAGTAAACTGTTACATCAGCATCAACATGGCAGAAAATGTGGATCTTTGTGGCTTCATTAGATAATTGTTACAATGTTTGAAATATTTTGTAATAAACATGTATAAAGTGGTCAGAGCTGACTGTTTGCTCTTCTACTCCTGTAGCTCTTGTTGTGGATACTTCTATGTCTCAACTAGTCTTCCTGCTGCTACTGACTTTTGACTTGCATTCTCTTATGGCAACCAGTAAGAATAAATATGATCAATCATTTTAACCTAGCCATGTCTAGTCTCAGAACACCATAATAATATTCTATCATTGTCAGTCTGACTTCCTGTATCCTACATGATGTGGCCTCCATAACATCTGGAGTATCTTGTCCTCTTATACCCTGTTTCCTGAGTCCTAATGCAGGCCTGGTTCTGCTTCTACCCTTGGGATATCCAGACACCATAGACCAGACTGGAAGGAATGAAGCTTATCTGGGTGGGTGGGTTCCACAGACTCTTGGTGTGTATAAGTTTGGGAGAAATAGCCTTCTCTAGAGACAGTTTTCAGTGTAACATCTCTCCTCTACTGGGGATAACAAGGATTATATAAACCTTGGGGAGTGAGTAGGTGTTTGGGGGGTGAGTGTACATTATTGGCTAGTACCAGGGTGCTAAGGATGCTTCATTTGCATGAAGAGGAATTCTAGGTGCTTTCTGGTCATGATCTTAGAGGGAGAGTGGAAGGTTAAGCTGTAATTTGGCCACCAGGTTACATGACTACATCAAGGGTGGCAGAGGTGGTGGTTGTAAGGCCTGTGTGCCCTGGGACATGCAGGTTCAGAGCAAGGAGGAAAACAGTCTTACTCCTACTGATCTCAGGACAAGATTTTGAGAGTGGCATAGAACTTTTGGGAGTGGCCAAGAAATGACTGGTCAAACTTGAGACCCATACCAGTAGAAGCAACCCATGCCTGACAGTGAACCAGCCTGGAGACCTAGAACAAAAGAAAACACAACTGTACTGGCTAGTTCTGTATGTCAACTTGACACAGGCTGGAGTTATCACAGAAGGGAGCTTCAGTTGGGGAAGTGCCTCCATGAGGTCCAACCATGGGGCATTTTCTCAATTAGTGATCAAGGGGGTAGGGCCCCTTGTGGGTGGTGCCATCCCTGGGCTGGAGGTCTTGGGTTCTATAAGAGAGCAAGCCAGAGGAAGCAAGCCAGTAAGAAACATCTCTCCATGGCCTCTGCGTCAGCTCCTGCTTCCTGACCTGCTTGAGTTCCAGTCCTGACTTCCTCTGGTGATTAACAGCAATGTGGAAGTAAGCTCAATAAACCCTTTCCTCCCCAACTTGCTTCTTGGTCATGATGTTTGTGCAGGAATAGAAACCTTGACTAAGACAACTGACCAAGAAAAAGAAAGGAAAGAAAGGAAAGAGAGAAAGGAAGGAAGAAGAAAGTAAGAAAAAAGAAAGAAACAAATAAGCTAAGAAGGAAACAAAAAAAGAGAAAAAAAATCAATGGTATGATTCCTTATGCTATTCTGCTATACTTGCTATAAGTTGGAGCCTAGCACAGTCCTCATCAGAGAGGCATCATGCAGTAGTTTATGGGAGCAGACTCAGAGACCCACAGCCAAACATTAAGCAGAGCTCAGGGAACCCCACAGAAGAGGAGGGAGTATTGTAGGAACCCAAGGGGCTGAGGACACCAAGATAACATGGCCCACAAAATCAACTAAGCAAGACTCAAAGGAGCTCACAGAGACTGAAGTGGCAATTACAGAGCCTGCATGGGTCTTCACTGGGTCCTTTGCATATATATTATGGTTGTGTAGCTTAGGATTTTTGTGGAACTCCTATTAGTTTGAGTAGAGGTGTCTCTGACTCTTTTGTATGATCTTGAAACCTTTTGCCTCTTTCTGAGTTGTCTCATCCAGTATTGTTGATATGAGGATTCATAGCTTGTCGTATTGAAACTTGTTATGATGTGTTTGGTTGGTATTCCTGGGGGGTCTGGAGTGAATCTGGGGAAGAGAGTTTGGGAGGAGTAGAGAGAGCAAGGCATCCTTCAGGATATAATGTATGAGAAAAGAATAAAAGTAAGTAAATAAATAATAAAATATGTATGTTGGGTTTAGTAAAATTCAAGTATTATAAACATTTTTTGCAATAATACTTAAAAGTATACCTGAAGATAAATATTTTGCTGAACTTAATTTAAGTCTAGCATCTAAGTGCTTCTATAAAGAATTTAAGCCAGTTAAAAGTCACCCCAAGAATTATAAGAGAATTGCACATCTCACTGAAGGAAGAAAATAAATAGAATGAAAGGTATTATTCTAAGGATTTATCCTCTACTACTTACTTTTTTAAATATAAAATATATTTGAGAACATGAATTTCTCTCCTCTTAATTCATCATTGTATCTCCTGTCTTCAAATAGAGCCTGCGAATATTATACTCATTATTCATCTTTTAATAAATATGATTATAAATATGATATTGCCACTGTTGCCTAATTAAAAGACAGTCATAGTTATGGTATTGATAAAAGCATGGCTAACTCAATAAAATCCTCTCGTGGGCAGGTCAGCAGAAAATGTGACCTAGCTATATATCCTATAGGTTCCTGGAATCCAACAATCCATGTACAACACATATAGAAAAATTAATTTGGTTGTCAAAGCAAAAGCTGTTGTTGATATAATCATCTTTGAGTCTTTGTATCTCTTGGGTAATTTGAGAAAAGTATGTTATTTATTGGGGTAAATAACATTATGGTAAATGTATATTAGATATGTATTTGGACAGAGCAACTACTATTTTAAATTTTACATGAAGAAAATATCCTTTTTTATAGAATTATGACTTAGAACTCCTCAGGGATCCTTGTGAGGAAAAGTGGGGTGAGGCCTGAATGTCAGTGATCTCCATGCATTGGTCATCCAGGAGACTTGTTTAGAGAGAACATAAGGTGCACTGTCAGATGTGGGGCATGGGCATGCTCCTTTCAGAATTTTAGAGCATACAGATGCACCTGCCCCACCCCATTACTGTTTGCAAAATTTTCCAAACCAAATGATGGGAAATCATGCTGCCTTGTTTTAGTTTCTTTTTATATTTCTTGGGTCTCTTAGCAGTCTTTTACATTTAAAGTATGTGTATACATAGTTCTTATTAAGTGACTTATGACTTTTCTTTACTACAATTTGTACATTTTCATTGTATATTAGCATTTGTTTGGAATTCTAGAAAAGTTTTAATTCAGCAGCATGGCAAGGGATGCTCTGGTAAGGGATCATATCCACAAATATAATGTGGCAAGAATGTAGACACACCCTTAGAACACCTTTAATCCCTAACAATGAAGATAAGATTAGTTTGCAGAAAAAAAGCAGTTGTGTTTGAAAGTGACATCTACTTGAGGGGCGGACAAAGTGAGGAATCAGACAAGGATCTGACAGAATGACTCAGAGATAGGATGCACCTAACTCACACAAGAACAGCTACTTAAGAGAAGCAGGAAAGAGAAAAAGGTATGGTAATGTGTGGTATGTGATATGTGATGTGTGCCTAGGACAGTTTTACAGAGAAAGGTTGCAGAGAGAACAAGCTAGACACAGGTGAAGGACAGAATGAGCCAGAGAATGAGAAGAAACCAGAGATTAGAATATACTGCAAAAGTTAATATGAGACCAAGTAGAGTCAGAAAATGAGAGAAGCCAGATTGAATCAGTCATCTTGGAAGATTAGATGGTATGGAGGCTAGAAGATTCCAGGCTTAGGCTTAGGGATAGTTAGAACAGAGAAAGAAATGCTCTAAACTTGGTCCAAGCCATGTGTTTGAACAGATTGGATATGGCTCTTGTCTCCTTCCTTCATCAGACGAAATAAAAAGACATTACAATAGATTAGTAAAGTTTGATGAGATATATGCTGCTATAATATATGATGATGCATTGCTTTGATGAATTTAATATAAGTATAAAAAACCTTTTTAATGATTCTAATACTTGTAAGTTCTTATAATCGAATTATTTCTAAAATTTTAAGAGATTGTTGATTTTTCATAAATTTTATAAATATTTCTCTAATATTCTATTGTTAGTGATATATCAAAGTGAATTGAGACCAGGTATGGTAACACACATCTATAATTCCTGCACTAGGAGCCTGAGGCTAAGGCAGGAGCATAACAAGTTTGATTCTACCATGGTCTACATAGCAGACCCTATCTTTAAAAAAAAAAGAAAAAGAAAAAACATTGAGACCTCTCCCACTGGCTCCTGTTTTATACCATGCCTGCCAATCACTGAAACAGAACAGCTAGACTGAGAGCAGGGTCATGCTGACCATATTCCCTGTTATGTTCTGCATGTTTTGAGATTTGTTAATCTTAAGAAATTCCACATCCATAAGCTCCACCTTTCTGTCTAGCTAGCTAAAATAGCTTGAGTTAGGGACAACTACCCTGGCATGCGACGTATGAGTTCATTGTGGGTGTTTTTTGTTGTTGTTTGTTTTTTCCTTTATAGCTGGTCCTGAGAAATGTCTAAGGTCCAGCCTTAGCTCCTGAGAATAGGCTCTGACCCTGATCAATCAGTTTTGGGGTATGCATTCAATAAACCAGCCCTGTTTAACTGAGACCAGAGTCTGAGTGGTTTATGTGGTGATTCCTAAACACCCCTCCCCCAAAAAAGAGCAATTTATTCTATCAGAATTTCTTTTGTGAATTTTTTTCAGATTAGCCATCTTTATAAGTTTACATTTGTCTTTGTTCCAGCTAGAATTTAGTTAGGTATCCAATGAAGGATTTACTGACTTGATTTTAGTTTTGTTGAAATAATTGAAGGTCATTTTTCTCTTATTTATTAAAAGTGATTAACAAAATATTCATCTTTACACTAAAATGATTGAAATTTGAATGGAAGTTCTGATCTGGGCTTATCATTTCTTTTGTGTGATATAAATGTCTACTCATGCATAAAATCCATCACTTCTGACTATTTTCCTTATAACACATGCCAAATAGTTCTTTGGGGAAAGTCCATATGGCAACTTCAATTATTAAACTCCTTTTCTATTTTTGAAAATTAATTTTAGAATCATTTTATGTTGTCCAAAAATGTAGCACATGAAGATTTTGAGTGGCATTCCATTAAGCTCTGGTGTTACTGTGTGAGCAGCTGACATCTTTGTGATATTTCATCTATCCAGAAGTATGACACAGCCCTTTTTATTGATGTCTAATGTGATGGTTTATGCTAAATTTATGGATTTTCTCTGAAATAGCTCTCATATATTTCATGCAGAGACCATTTTAAAGAATTTTAAATATTGGATAATATTCACTTCGTGAGTCTTCCCATTATTTATATCCAAGTTCATTATTATTATGTGTAGGAAAAAAATCACCTGGTTTTGAAAGGCTACCTTATATGTAGCTGTGTTTCTGAAATTTCATTGATTCTATTAATATTTAATTCTTCCTGCCAACCCTAACCCTGATTTTGGCAAGCTTAATGTGATACACACACACACACACACACACACACACACACACACACATGAACAATTATTTCTTCATTTTTAGTGGTTCTTATTAGATATAATTCAGGCACAAAAGTATTCTATATGAGATTTTCCAGAGACTTCCATGAACTCAGGGGTGTGGAATGATTGACAGAAGCTGTATAAGCATCTTCTTGTCTGTAATAAATGAACTCAACTGGGGAGTAGCAGAGAGAGAGTCTTAGTGAACTATTTCCACAGAAAATAATTGCTGTCAGGCTCCCAGGACTCAATGGGGGTGACCTTAGCCAAAATGTCCAACAGTGGGGAGATGGCATGTGAAGAAACCACCTCCAGTAGTGAAACATGGCCCACAGTGGAGGGATGGGGACACCATCTTACCTTCAAAAATTTTGACCCAGAATTGTTTCTGTCTAAAAGAAATACAGGGACAAAAATGGAGGAGAAACTAAAGGAATGGCAGACCAGTGGCTGGCCCAACTTAGGATCCATCCCATGGGCATGCACCAAACTCTGACACTATTACTTTCCCTATGCTGTGTTTGCAGACAGAAGCCTCACATGTCTGTCATCTGAAAGCCTATACCAGAAACCTACTTAAGCAGATGCAGATACTTACAGTCAACCATTTGACTACTGAGGTCGGGGACACTTGTGGAAGAGTTAAGGGACACTTATGGAAGGAGCTGAAGGGGATAGCAACCCCATAGGAAGACCAACAGTCTCAACTAATCTGAAACCCTAGGAGTTCCCAGAGACTAAGACACTAACCAAAGTGCATAAATGGGATGGTCCAAAGCCCCCAACACATATGTAGCAGAGCACTGCCTTGTCTGGCCTCAGTGGAAAAGAATGTGAGAAATCCTGTAGAGACTTATCAAGTCTCACCCAGGATGAAGGGGAGGAGAATTGGGTGAAGAACTCTGAGAAGGGTTACTGGGAGGGGGTAACAAATGGGATTTAAATAAATAAATAAATAAAATAAATTAATAATAATAAAAACGTTTCAGTTCTCTAACCTAGAAAGGTTATCAGAAATAAGTTAAACTTTGAACAAAACAGTCTTCAATTTATTTTGTGTTAGTTTCTTAGGGACATTAAGGACTGTTTTGTTCAATTTTTATATGTCCAGGACCTAAAATAAGATTAGCAAATGATAGCACCTGGAAAACATTTAATTGCTGTTGAGTAAAACAAAACCACAGAATTACATTTATCTGTGCAAGAAAACTGATATCAAAGTAAACAAATCTATAGACCTTAGAATTAGCCTCATCCAAATTTCTCTATTAGTAAATGCCATAATGTCTACTCTGCCATTATGTAGGCTCTTTCATCTTGACCATATGTTCAACATAAGGACTAATCACACACTCCATTCTCATGTCTAGTAGTTGACTAGAAAAAGGCATGGACATGGACAACTTCCTGCCCAACAAGTCTTGTAAACAAGGTTGTTTTAATTTGTACTTAACTTAGGACAAGTCTATAGCCAACATCATGAGGATTATGGTGCAAAAACAAAGGAAGACTGTGGCTTCAAAATGCCATTAATGAGTTTCTGAAATAACCTTAAATTTTCCAACCTGGAGACTTAGTGTGCTGTACACTAGTATTCACATAACTTGTTATTAGATTTCTAGCTACTAACTGTGGGATGCAAGCCATGAATCCATTGCTGCAAAAGAGGTTTAAAAGTGCATGCTAATGTAACTCGTCTGGTGCACCACATGAAAGAATTTTATATGCTTTATATTCTTTTAAAATAATATGTGTCTAAAGAATATACTGGATTGTGGGTCTTAGCTTTTCCAGGGATTGAGGTGAAGTACTCATGGTAATCTTCAGGAAGAATAAAGAGTTCAATGTATCTGGAAATAAGAAAAGAGAAGGAGATGGTAAGCAGGTATTTGCAAATCATGTGAGGGCCTGTAGGTTATTAAAACAAGCTTTTCAGCAGTGGACTGCAATAACCCACTTATGATTTGTGGTTGTTCTGGCCTAAGTGTTGGCTAAGGAGCAAAAATGAGGGCAGAACCAATGAGGCCTAACTCTTGGCCTTTGCAATCCTGGCATGTGAAATGGCTAATGCAGATCAGAGTGACAGCAATTGAAATAGTAAAATATATTCAAACTCTGAATTTTAATTAGAGGATATGGCAGAATATGCTGATATATACGATATAGTCTGTGAAGAAAAAAAGTAGACATGAAATGTGTATGAATGAGGAAAAGCAAGCAGAATATTTGAAGGGACTATTTAGTCTCTGTGGATTCCTTAGGAAATATGGTGTGTGCATGTGTGTATGTGGGTGTGTGTGTATGCATGTGTGTGTCTTATACAGTTCTTCAACTCTAGTAATTTGAATGGTAATGTGCATGACTGATTTTGTGATACGAAGTAGATTTATAGTTATGATCAAGCAAAAGGTAAGATGAAATGCCAACTATTGAAGAGTGCAAATGGTTGAGAAGAAACTTCTGGAAGATATGAGAAGTATTCACCTCAGATACTATTTCACATTAACATTTTTCTTTGGGAAAATCTGACATCATCATTCAATACTGTTTCTTAGGTTTTTTTTATAAATACATATTTTATTTAGATTTTGAGTCCCTTGAAGTAGCCTAATCTTATAATAATATACATTTATATTGTTATATCTCATGTTTTATCTAAAAAGTTGTTCAATAAGTGATTATATAATAAAGGACATTCATTCACAACTCATTCACAACTTCAGTGGCTTAAGGTTTAAGCACATTTTATGAGCATTTTGTCCTTTTGAGACAATGGACATTTTTAGAGAGACAAACCAACATTTTTATATTGGGACCTGAAAAATTTCCTTTTCCAGGCCAAAACTCAGTTTCAAAACACAGCCATGATAATGTCTAATTACTAAACCACCAGGAAATCGAGAATTCCAATTTTAGTGTGAAAATGAAATGGAAGATGATGTTGAATAAGAATGTCCTCATTTAGTCTTCAAAATATTCTCAGCTTGAAAGATTGGCAAAAGTCTTAGAACACTGGACTGACTTCCAAGAGATAGCCTAGATAAGCCAGAAATATTGTTGTCTTTCTTAAATAAAAATCTTCAGTAGAAAGTAATTTTTATAAGGTTCTCTATCTGTAATGTAAGTTTTTATGATATTCTATAACAAAATAAAAAAATTATATACATAAATTTTGCTTTGTAACATTAAACACATGATGTAGTGAAATCTTTATAACTACATTTTTGGAAATGGGCAATGGTTTTCTTGTTTAAAATGCTCTCATAGTTTAGAATCTTCCAAATCACTCTCAAAGATCAATGTTTCTGTTCATCCTTGCAATGATTATTAAAATACATATTTCCAAGAGTGACCAAAACAGAAGCAGATGAATGGCACAAAGGCAAATATGATATACAATTGTGCAATTTCTGTTGACACAAAAAGAAGAGAGCAGATTTAAAACAACATGTAGGGGAGCTTTAGATTATAATTTACTTTATGTGTAAGCCTCAGACAAGTTGCTGCATTTCATCAAATTGCCATTGGTTAGCTGATCAAGAGGGTGAATGGGTATGGAAGGTAAAGGTATAAGAATAGAAAAGTAGCCACATCAGTTTGAGGAAAGTGACCTAGAGATTCGAAGGAACTGGTTTCAAAAGTATATCAATGACCTTTGCTTCATCTACACCAAGGGAAACTGAATTTGAAGGAATTGGAGAAACACTACATAGTTGTCAGCCCTCTGTGGGACACACCTTCAAGATTCAAGAAAGCATAGCTAACAGCAATAAAGCAGGTACAATACAAAAAATTAAACTACAATTAAATGGTTGTCATTTTAAGAGCAGAGTTTGTTGAGTTTGTTGGACTGAAGATCATTGAAGAGATCAATAGAAGATAGTGAACTTAACTTGGTCTTTAAAGATGTGGAAGAATCCTTATTTGTTTGAGTTAATTTTTATATCCAGCTACTTCGTTGAAGTTGTTTATCAGGTTTAGGAGTTCTCTGGTGGAAATTTTGGATTCACTTAAATATACTATACTATCATCTGCAAATAGTGATATTTTTCCAATTTGTATCCCTTTGACCCCCTAACCCTGATTGCTCTGGCTAGAACTTCAAGTACTGTATTGACTAGGTAGGGAGAGAGTGTGCAGCCTTGTTTAGTCCCCAGTTTTAGTGGGATTGCTTCAAGTTTCTCTCCATTTAGTTTGATGTTGGCTACTGGTTTGTTGTACATTGCTTTTACTATGTTTAGTTATGAGTCTTTCCAAGACTTTTAACATGAAGGGATGTTGAATTTTGTCAAATGCTTTTTAAGCATCTTATGAAATGATCATGTGGTTTTCTTTTCTTTCAGTTTGTTTATGTAGTAGATCAACATTCTTAGTCATCAGAGAAATGCAAATCAAAATGACCCCAAGATTCCACCTCACACCAGTCAGAAGGGCTAAGATAAAAAACTCAGGTGACAGCAGATGCTGGTGAGGATGTGGAAAAAGAAGAACACTCCTACATTGCTGGTGGGATTGCTGGTACAACCACTTTGGAAATCAGTCTGGAAGTTACTCAGAAAATTAGATATACTACTACCTAAGGACACAGCTATACCACTCCTGGGCATATACCCAGAAGATGCTCCAACATGTAATAAGGACACATGCTCCACTATGTTCATAGCAGTCATATTTATAATAGCCAGAATCTGGAAACAACCCAGATGTCCCTCAATAGAGGAATGGATACAGAAAATGTGGTACATTTACACAATGTGATACTATTCAGCTATTAAAAACAATGACTTCATGAAATTCTCAGGCAAATGGATGGATCTAGTAAATATCCTGAGTGAGCTAACTCAGTCAAAAGAAAAACACACATGGTATGTACTCACTGATAATTGGATATTAGGCAGAGTGTGGAATACCCACAATACAACTCATGGACCACATGAAGCTCAAGAGGAAGAAAGATCAAAGAGTGGGTTCTTCCGTCCTACTTAGAAGGGGGAACAAAATAATCAAGGGAAGTAGTGGGTGGAAGGGACTTGGGAGGAAGAGAAGAGGAGGAGGGGAAAAATCAGGTATGGGAGGAGATTACAGAGTGTCAGGAAATTAAGCAAAGGTGTATAGCAGTGGGGGCTGGGGGTAGCAACCAGGAAAGCAAGAACCTCCTGAAGCCAGGAAAGTAAAAACCTCCCAGGACCCCATGGGGATGACATTAGTTGAAATACCCCACAAAAGGCAGAGAGAACTTTTAGAGACTATATCCAGAGGTTAGGTATGCCCCTCCCCACCTCAGTTGAGGGATGGGTCCACACAACCATCTCCAAAATTTTAACCCAGAATTGCTTCTGTCTAAAGAAATACAGGGACAAAGAGTGAAGCAGAGACTGAAGGAAAGGCCATGCAGAGTCTGCCCTACCTGGGGATCCATCCCACATGTAGACATCAAATGCAGACACTATTGTGGATGTCAAGAAGTGCTTGCTGACAGGAGCCTGATATATCTGTCTCCTGAGAGGCTCTGCCAGATCCTGACCAATACAGATGCTGATGTACCCAGCTAAACATTGGACTGGGTACCCCATGGGTAAGTTAGGGCAAGAACTGTAGGAGCTGAAAGGGTTTGCAGCCTCATAGGAAGAACAACAACATCAACCAACCAGATGCCCCCCGCAAAAGCTCCCAGGTAGTAAACCACCAATCAAAGAGTGCATAGGGGGTACCCATGGCTTCAGCTGTATATGTAGCAGAGGATTGTCTTATCTGGCATCACTGGGAGGGGAGCCCCTTGGTCCAGTGGAGGCTTGATGACCCAGGATAGGGAAATGCTAGCTAGCTGAAGCAGGAGTGGGTGGAAGGGTGATAGAGAAATCTCACAGAGGCAGAGGGAGTGAAGAGGGGATAGGGGCTTGTGGAGGGGAACACCTTGGAAGGGGGGTAATATTTGAAATACAAATAAATAAGAAAAGAAAAAAGAATTTATTACAACAATAAATCTGGGTATTTGAAAAAATAAAAAGATATGGAAGACTTAATTATGAGAAGTGATGCCATTTGAAACATTAAAAAGTAAGGTTTTGCAGTGCATACACACAGAGGGGGAAGGGGAAAGGAAGAGGGAGAAGGAGAAGGAGGGAAAGAGGAAAAGGAGGGAGAACAAGAGAGAATGGGATCTGATGAAAAGTACTGAAGGGTTGCTTGGAAAAAATCTCCAGGATAGGGAAAGGGAGATAGGCAGAATGGGAGGGGAACCACATCAGCCTCTTAAACTCACTGCCTTTGTCTCTTTGTGAGCCTCTTAGGAAGATCTTGAACCAAGATTTTAAAGTCAGACATTGCGTTATGCAGAGATTGCTGCATCTTTGTACCATTGTCTTATCCAGTGACTGACAGGTTGTGTGGAAAATGACCATGATTAAGACAAGCTAAGACAGTGTCTGAAGAGAACAGTAGCTGATAGTTTTTACACTTCTACTTCCTTTCTGACTGGTTTACAAGTGCTTTCTTGAAGGCGATTCTAAATGACATGGTTCCCTCAATGCACACATTAATAAATGCAAGATGGAGTTTATAAAGGCATGGCAGACAATGGCTGTGATAGTAGGACTATATAGAATTAGGAACATCTTTGTAATCCTGAGAAATGTCACAGTTGATGAGAAGCATTCTTTAGGGTTGTGTCCATTTCTCTTTGTATCTAAACACCTGGGATTGTTCCTGATAACAGCTTTGGATATGTGCCAATTTAAAATGTTTTAAGTAGTTTTATAACCAAACAACTGAATTATTCCACTCAGACACATGCTGCCAAAGAAGGGGGTGGGGCGGATTCAATACTCAAGTTCAACTAAAGGAAAATGAGTTGCCTGAAACAAGAGATGAGGGAGGAGAAAGAAGTAACTGAAATGGAAAATAACCAGGTACAGAGTGTAACTTTTCTTTGTTAGCAGATCTAAAGCTGATTCTGTTCCAACAGAATCAATTGACTTTATGCACAAATGACTTCTTTGTGACTTGCTAGACCTTTATCTTTATTTTTGTTTTCTAGATTTTTTTTATGTCCTTTAGTATCATATTTTGAACTCACGAAGTTATTGTCAGGGCTGAATAACATAAAAATGTAACATTGTTTTGATTCCAAGAGGCAGTTATTTTGTTCACATTTTTAACAAAGCTAAAGCTGGATCAATGCAACCAACAGTACCCCGCAGTTAGAATTGACTAAGGCAGTTATGGTTCTGCCAAGCAGCCAAAGCACCGTCCTGGAAACCTGCAATAGGATTAAGAGGTTGGAAAACATTCTCAATGACAGGAGTGGAGTGAATCTTCGGAAACAGATGTACGTATCAGTCTCCAATTGGAGAAAAGAATACATCACCTGTCCATTTTAGCCATAGCTTCAGAGGCAAATATGAATTGGATGAGTTTAGCTGAGTTCTAGCTGGGTGTTTGAATCCAAACTGTCCACCCATAAACATAGACAAGCAACTCTTTTCCAAAGGGGTCTTATTCCTTTCATAGATTATTTTAAGGAGAGCTGAGTTATAAACAATTAGTATCCTAGAATGATGCAAAAATGGCGTGCTGCTGTGTTATTTGGCATGTACAATGATGAGCTAAGTGGCTTTAGGCTTATTGCAACCAAAATAATTATGATATAATGACATCATTTATTTCCTTTTTCCCCTCCCTTCAACCTTTGGAGGTGTGCTGGTAAATGAAGACATTTCTAAGCAAGCCTGAGTACTTTTTCTAATAAATATAAAATTAAAGATCAGTTAGCTACATTCTTCCTGTCTCCAAGGTCCATAAAAAGATGATGAATCTCAGAGCAGATTGTTATATTTGAAGACTTCTGGCATTGACCATGATTGGCACATCATAACATTCGATGAAAATGAATAGCCCAGATCTCTATGTTGAAAAACTTGGGCATGTGGATCACTGAAAATTTTTTTTTTGAAAAATAAATACCATGAGAATGAAAATAAAGATATGGTATTAAGTCATAGTATTTTTTTTTATGTTTCAATTTCATCACTAAGTATATGCTGTCTTTAGTATCCACAATTATATTTTATCAATTATAAAATAAAGACAGATAATTTTTGAGGCAGGGAGCTGTGCACTCCCTGTGCCTGTAGAGGTAATGTGGCTTTAGGTTCTGATCATTTCTTCAGCGAGTCAGAGTCCCCTCTTGGCTCCCCACCAACTCCGCATTTTATGTAGAACCCAGAATGTGACTTTCTGTAAGCTGGCATCCAAGGTTTTATGAGCAGAGGCAATAGTAAGGTTGGAATATTACTCAGTGGGTGCCCGCTGGCTCAGCACATGCTGCTGGATCCCTCTCCAGCCCAAAAGAATAAGGTAAGGAGAAGACACAGGACCCCAGGGCCCAACACCCAACCGTGGTGACCACCAACCCGTTCCTTTCCCATCTTCTCTACAACCAGATTGAGCTGTGACTCGTCCAAAGCCACATAGCAGATTTCCGGAAGACTCCCTGGGTTTGGTTTTGCAGCTTTTTTTTTTTTTTTTTTTTTTACAGATTTTAAAGCCCAGTGCTCGGCCTTTTTTGATGAACCCCCCCCACCACCACCACCACCACAGTCCTTCTGGGGCCTCCTCCAGTCCCCCACACAGGCTACCTACAACAATGCCGGGACTACACATTCCCCTTGCTTAACAGAAAACCATCTAAAGTTTGCTCCTCATAGTATGGCCGCCTGCTTTCTTATAGCACCCAGGTTCACCAGCTCTGGGTCTTCTCACATCAATTAGTCAGTCAATGAATCACAAAAGTATACCCCAGGCTTGCTCACAGGCCAATCTGATGGGGGCATTTTCTTAATTGAGATTCCCTCTTCACAATTGACTCTACTCGTGTCAGGCTGACATAAAACTAGGCCAATCCACAAAGATCTTCCTGCCTCGGCCTCCAGAATAGCTTGGGACTGGGCACCATCACCTGGCTCTCAACAAGTGTCTGAGACTCGTAGCTTTTGAGGAGATCTCTCCCCACCAGCAGCTGGCCAGGGCAGGAGCCTCTATTCCACCTTAGACAGGGAGAGAACAGTGCCCGCCCCCCACCTGTGCTCAGTTACTCAAAGCTCCGGTCCCAGGTGGTTCAGTGAACATAGGTAGGGAGGGCTTCTTCCAGCTCTCGGTCCAAGGAAACTGAGGCACAGGGTGATTTAGTCCTCTCAGAGTTTCTCTCAGGGTGCGTGGTCTCGTCACAAGCCCGTGTGTGTGTGTGTGTGTGTGTGTGTGTGTGTGTGTGTGTGTGTGAGAGAGAGAGAGAGAGAGAGAGACAGACAGACAGACAGACACACACACACACACACACACACACACACACACACACGCACACACAGAGACATGGTATGGTATCTTGCAATTTCCCTTTGCCCCTTACTGCTAGGACATCTCCCAGTCTCCTCTGCCCTCACCTCTTCCTTGAGGATCTTGGCACTAGGCCCTTGAGATAGATCCCTGTGAGTATAGGGACGTTCCAGAGCTGTGTAACTTGAGTCTGTGAGGGTCATTGTAATACAGCCTTATTACAATGAAACCCAATGTCTAAAAATTGTTCTTATTTTAGGCTTGTACCACAGTAAGAGCCAAGATTTTAAACTCTGCTAAATACAAAACAAACAAAAAGACTTTTAAGAAAATACTAGTAGTGATGTATTATTTTTAAGTATACAGCTAATATGTTTGGAGTTATTTAAAATTTATATTGAGAAAAATGTATTTTCACTATTGCTGTAGACGAGCATCTACATAAGACTGTTAAATTGATTGTTGTTTTATATCAAACAACTTTTATAATACTTATTTTTATTGTTATAATATTTTATAAATTTTAAGGAATATGACAAAAAACATATTGTAGGTATTGAAGGGGGTCTATGGGAGGAACGGTGGTACAAAAGGGGAACAAGAATGTGATTCAATTCTATTTAATTAAAATATGTTTTTAAATGTTAACAAATTCAGATAAATTGGAATCATGTAACTTTTCTCATCATAATGCAATAAAAGTTTAAAAAAAATTTTTTTAAAAAGCCTCTACTATGTTTCCATGACTTGTATTTACCTGTACTCTTCCACCCCTTTAACTGCAACATAATCACAGAAGTTTTGCATTAGAATGAACTAAGACTCTTTCATCCTGCTGTTGCTGGGATCCAGCAAATAAAGCAGACCCGGCAAGGACATAGACTGTCAGGTAATTATCCTGAAAGTGCTTCCATCACTGCATAAACATTCCCTGTCTATTCTTAGCTGCTCCTGATTGATCAACTTTTGTCAACCAAGAAATAAAAATCTATTATTTGTGATAGAAATTATATTTAAGTAATAGGAGACTCCTTTTAGCTTATGAAGTCAGTGAAAATGACTTCTAGATTGTTTTCTCTAAAATCATCCTTCATCATAAAGTAGAACTGCAAAAGTACTCACCAGAATAAAAGAATATTTCTTCTTCCAGAGAATACTAATATTTCCAGGTGTTTTTCTCACGTGGGAGGGAAAAAATGCCCGCTGGTCTTGGGCTCACATCTGGAAAAGACGTTAACCACACATCATTATTTTATTCCACAACTCTGGCCCAGGACAAAGTTCTACTTTTTCTTGGAATTGCAAACTTATTTTTTATTGCTGCTTAGGAATATTTTGCCTTTATGAATGCTCCTGTGTACAGTCCACTACTGAAATTTTGAAAGGTGCCCTAGGTTAAAAATATTATCCATGTGGGCTTTGAGTAAAATCAAGATTCTTTTCATCAACTTGGAGGTTTACTGAGTAATGGGACAGATTCTTCGTATTGTACATGCACTGGAGCTTCAATGGGTGGTGTTAAATTTTGAGACCAGCTTTCTTGATGTTTTCATGATAGAATTTTCTTACTGATTTTTATATTATCTTAATCTGAACTTACCTTTTTAATGCCTGTGCTTGCTTTTTTTCTATTAACTATGCTTTAGTTAAAACTGTTGATTTTTATCAAGGTACATTAAAAATTTAAAGTCATTATCTGAGAACTTCTTTTCTTGGGATTCTTTAGTCAAGACCCTGAGATTTCAATAAAGGATAAGAAAGAAAAAAAATCCTCAAATTTCATTAAACTTGCGTTGAAATAGAGGGTGGCATACTGTACCTAAGAAGATAAAGAAATACAAACAATGATTTTTAGATATTATTGAAGTGCTTTTGAAAACTAAACAGGGTAAAAGATGCTAGGATAGGCACATAGTCTTAGACTGTGGTCAGAAATGGACTCTCCAAGGACATTCTTTGCCCTGAGACAGATAGAGGGGGGACTAAAGGTGAAAACATTACACCACATCTAAGAGTACTGTGCTTGCTTTTCTTTCTCACATACCTTTACTTTCCTTCTTTTCTAACATTCTCACTGGCTGAGAGTCAGGAATTTAGAAGCAGCCTACAAAAGACTATCTGTATTCCCCTTTCTGAGAAAAATCTTATAAACAGAGCTATGAGTGAAATTTAATGTCAAAACACATGCCTGGACCTCCTTGAGGTTCTATGTACAATAAGAACTCTTTGACCTTTTTGAATCTGTTTTTATCTAATTCTCATGTAAATGTGCACAGTACACTTCAAATCCCACTAGAATTTCTTGCTGAAAGTTCATTAAATAAAAGTTTATTTACATGAAAATATTCCATATATATATGTATATATATGAAATCTAAATGGAGCCACAAAATAATAGAGGATACAATGTTCTAGCTAGAAATCTTATACCACATGCAAACTTCCAATGATGAGAATGGGTTGTATCTTGTTGTTTGTTTTCTCAAAGGGTCCTTTGGAGTGTCTCAAACATCATAGAATACAGCCAAGATTATTGTTTGCTTTCTATAGCCTAAAGACAATGCTTGTCATGAAACACAGAGAACTGATCTGTTGCTTAACTAGAAGATTCATTCCCTACTTACAAGCATTCATGATTCCAGAAGGTACACTACATGCTAATCACTAATATCATCCAACTACCAACCCTACAACCTATGACAGTGACCTGCCTACAAGTTATACTGGTGTAACAGTGGTACAACTATTAAAGGAGTAACAGGCTTTTTTGGTTGGATTTAAGGGAAACTTAATGAGGTTGAACACATACCTGGCACTGCTATCCTGGGCAAGAACCTGAGACTTCATGGGTCTAGGGGAAAACCTAACATTACTTCTCTGCTAAGAAACATAACAAAAAATGACTCATAATGCTATACTGCTATACCCCTAGATTAGTGCCTTACTTAATTCTCATCAGAAAAGCTTCTTCTTTCAGTAGATGGAAATTATCACAAGTCCAACAATTAGACAATATATAGAGAGTGAGAGTTTTTGAAACTTAATCCTAAATGGTATGTCTTCTTCAAAGCTCTTCTCAGGACTCAGGGTTCTGTAGGAAAAAGGGAAGGGAAAGACTATAAGAGCTAGAGAGAGGTACTGGGTAAAAGGATCTTCCAGACTCATCAGAACTGATGTACATGTGAACTCACAGGGATTGTGGCAGTGTAACAAAAAAGTCCGATGGGGTCCCAGCACTGAAATGGAGCATATAATCTCCTACTAAAGAAATTATCTGCAGTCCAGGCAGTAGTGGTACATGACTTTAGTACCAGCACTT
Source organism: Mastomys coucha (assembly GCF_008632895.1). NCBI lineage: Eukaryota > Metazoa > Chordata > Mammalia > Rodentia > Muridae > Mastomys > Mastomys coucha. Next base: position 108,581,387 of record NW_022196915.1, read on the forward strand.
GGGAGGCAGAGGTAGATGAGTTTATGAGTCCAAGTCCAGCCTGGTCTGAAAAGTGAATTCCAGTACAACCACCTGGGGCTATATAGAGAAACCCTGTCTCAGAAAAGAAGGAGAAGGAGGAGGAGGAGGAGGAGGAGGAGGAAGAGGGAAAAGAAGAGGAAAAAGAAGACACTACTTGCAATTGATACCTCCAATGAAGTATCATTATGTAATTTCAACCCAAATGGCAGGTCCCATACCCAGGAATGGTTGGCTAACACAAAACAAACTCATGATTTTGTGGGACATTTTGACTTGTTGGTATTTTGCGTTTTTGTTTAATTTTGTATATTTGTAATTTTTATGGATCTTTTTCCTTGTTTTTGTTCAGAGGGGCACCCACACCCACACACACACACACACACACAGAGAGAGAGAGAGAGAGAGAGAGAGAGAGAGAGAGAGAGAGAGAGAATTTTAAAATATTAATTAAAAAATGAAAATACAAAACAAACAAAACAAAACACCCCATTTATATTTGAGTGCAAGTGCCTAGATGAACTCTAGGCTACACAGCACTGAGTTGTATTCATTCTGCTTATGACATTTCCAGGTCCCCACTCCTTGTGTCATAAGCCAGAGTTGACACTATTGCCTCATCTGAATTCTCAGATCTTGTAGTCAAGACATATATGTTTAATTTATTTAATTCATTAATTGCATATTGATATATAGTAATATTAGGGAATGTTTTTCATGGTGGTAATAAACTTGTGGAAAAAACCCTAAAATGAAAGTGTATAGTAACTAATAGATTTTTCAGAAAATTCTTATGAAAAGAAAGACTGATCACAGTTAAGCCAGTAACTGGAGAGACTCTCAGTCATTGTATACCATTTGAGCAAAGCCATTATTGTTTTGAAAGAAGAGGTTGTCTAAGTGTGTGATCCTCTCACCAACTTTATCAACTCTGTGATTGCTTACTTGTAAAGTTATGCACAGGTGTGTTCACTATATTTTAGAAAGGGTTAGAGAAACATGACACGGTGTCTACAGTGAATTTTACTGTTTGGGTAAAAAACTGAGGGTAGGAAAGTTTTTAAAGAGATGTGTTTGTGGAATATACTTGTATCCGTGCACAAGTGGAATGATCATGGCTGAAGTTAGAGTATCAATGCCCGGAAGCTGTAATTTGTGAAACATATGTTAAAGATATGGAATGCTTGCCTTTAAGAAGTGTAGAATTATTGGGGAAATAAATGTGTAGGCAGTGACCCTGGTAAAGACATTTTCATGTCTTTAAGCATTCAAATTCAGCCTATTGTTTAGTTCATTATTTTAATGACGTCTTCAAATAACACGGAGTCAAATGTTAAAGACCCAGGAGTAGTTTTCAAAGACAAGCTATGCTACCTTTTTGTCTTCTTGCCAAGTTGGCACCATTGTTTGGCAAGTATGCTGTCAGGAAGTTTAATTTAGAAGCAAACAGGCTCAAGAAAACTATTAAGTCTTTAAATTCCATAGTTTTGTGACCCAAAGATTTAAATACTATAGTCAGCTACTGAGATACTTCCATTCTCTTTGAGTCTGTTCTATATGCATGGGAGCATGGGTTATTCTCTCTCTTTATTGTTTTGTGCCATACATGACTCAGGGTCTTTCTTCATGCCTCAAAAATTGAGAAACACAGGACATTTATACAAAGCAAAAGTGGTGAGGAAGTGAATATTTAATACTAGGACAGGAAAAAAAAGAAAGTAAATTTGCTTAAAACCAAAGCAGATGTAAATTTACCATTTTATTAAGACAGAGTTTCTGTGGTTCTAAGATATTTTACTGAGTCTCCAAGTCAACCAAACCTAATTTCTGAAGCCTTGTAATGTAATGATCCAAATGTTTAAATCTCCTCAGCTGCCTAGTACATACTATTTTTCCTACACAGTTGCATACTCTGTAAAACTGGTAGGGTCCAATGATGCAAATCTACATTCCAGTTACTTAGGAGTCAAAGGCAGAAGCATCACATGTTTAAGGCCTGTCAGGATTGGTAGAGTATCAACTGTCAGGACTGTATGATGAGTTCAGACCAAAACAGTTCAGTGAGAATCTATCTAAAAATAAATTAAAAAATGACAGATGGAGATGTAGCCTAGTGGTAGAACTTCTGCATAGTATGCTTAAGGCTCTCTCTAAGTTCAATCATACATATTCTCATTCTTTGATTCAAATAAATTTCTTGGGGCACTATTTAAATATACTTCATGGTTCAGTTGAACTGGGAGAAGAGCCTAGAAATGTGTATTTCTAATAATACACACACACAAACACATACACACATATACAAACATACACAAGCATACACATACACACACACACACACACACAGAGAGAGAGAGACACACACACTTGAATGCTACACTGGATGAGGGTGAGAAAACAGTAGCCTCAAAATATCATTTTAATCCACAAAGTAAATATTCAAAATGTTCAAAAATCAATTCTCCATTTTATAATGAGTCTTGTTCCCTTTGGGGGAAAAAAGCAAAGAGGATAAATAATACATGCTCCACATTAAAGTTTTGTGTTTTCACTGTAGTTTCCTACTCAAGCTTTGAGATAGATGCTTCTCTGTTATTTCATCTTCCCTTCATCTCCAGGGTTCCTTGATGTTTGCAGGAAAGCCAATCCACTTGTCTCCATTGTCAGGTATGGGTGGGAAGGAATGTAACGCTAAAACTTGTACTAGGAGTGGGAAGACCACTCCAATATCCAGACACCTTTAGCTTCAACCTTGTGTCCTATACATTGCAAGGCATCTCTACTTATTTTGTGGAAGCTGATTTCTTGCAGCACCACTGATTCAGTTGGTTTGATGAGAAAGCCTGAAGATGCTCATTTCTAGTAAGTTTCCAGGTGGTGCTGATGCTGCTGACCCATGGACCCCAGTTGGGAACCAGAGTCCCATTCTGCCTCTCAACCACTGAACTCCCCTATCAGCCTCTCTTTAAAACAATCCCTCTCTACAGGATGAGCAGGTCATTTTGTTCAGGGAACCTGCCAACTTGGAACTCAGGCTTTTCTTTCTGGGTCATACTCTGGTACCAATATCTCAGAATTCTCTCCTCAGAAAGCCTCCAATACCACTCCATGTACTGTACACCTACTTCAAGTCTATCTCCTGATGGACCTAAGGATTGACAAAGGTCAACTGTTTACTGGCATCCATGCAGAGCTCTTCTTGGTACAGATCCAGGCCAAGAGAGCATTTCTGTTCAAGGGCATTTCTGTTCCTTCTTGCTCCAGCAGTCAGTGTTGGGATGTATTGTCCTTTTACCTACTTGTGCAAATGCCAGAGAAAATTCTACCATGTAGGAGCTTATGCCTAACCTTAAGACTTGCAAAGCCATGGATGATTCCAGGAATCATCAACATCAGAAGAAGCCATTACACTTAAAGTGTTCTTCACACGATGAAGACTTTCTTCCATCTGCACACTCTCCCACATGGCCATACAATGGGAGTGACCATGAGTGAGGTCCCACTGTTTTCAGATAAAACCTCACTTTAACTTTCCTGTGAGTTCCAGTGAGTCATCAGTTTATTTCTTTGATCTCAGATTTTATCTTTAAAGTAGGAATAAAATAAAATTGCATCTCTTTTCTCTTCCACCCCCACATTTATCATCGAGGTTAAATCTTCCTTCTTTAGCCTTCAGCTCAGCTCCTCCCTTCTTAGTTGTGATTGTTACCTGTATCTAATCAGGAAGTAATTTTTCATTGCAATCCCTGGTCCTCTGGAATTGGTGTTTTTGTTTTGATTGACAGTTTACCAGTCCTCTGCCTTCCTGGAAAGGAAGATGTCCCCTTTGCCCTTTGTATGTCTCTTCCATCTGGCACAGAGTCTGGTGCCTGATAGAAGTGTAATTAGCAAAACAATGTGTGATCATTCTCACAATCAGAATTAATATCAGAGGCTGGCACCGAATAGGTGACTAAAAAACACTGCTGATTTTTTTTTTAGTGCAAATCACATTTTAAACAGATATTTTATTTTGTTTCTGCATACTGAAATCATGGGAAAGAATAGAGTGGATTTGGAACAACTTTAGTTTGGACTGTCCAAGTCAAGGAAAAAAAAATGTGGCTGTGATAAGAAACTGGCCTGAATAACTGGAAGAAAAAAAAAATACACTTTTTAGACATTTAAGGAATAAAATACCCATGATTAAAGACAAAGCGTAATAAATACAAAGTTGTGATTGTCAGCTTTGTTCATCGGCATCACTTATGCCAATGGGGCTTCTTTAAAAAAGCTGGTGAAGGCGATTCCCTTCCGTGTTTACCATAACCCTCCCCTTCCTTTTCACAATTCAGGAATTATTTTAACGGTGCCTTTCCTATCAGCCAGTCCAAATATTCTCTTATTAAATATTTCGGGGGCCAGTACTTGAAGAAAGACGTGATTTTCTCAAATCTGTGAACAGGACACTTTTTTAAAATGTCAAAATAAACCATCTGCTTGTACAACTGTTTCTAATTACTTCGCTGCCTAGACTCTCCACTGGAGGAGTTTGGCACCCGCACCCCGCCCAGAGCAGATCCACTGCCCAAGTCTTCGCAGGCAATTGAGCTTCCAGGAGGAGCTCAGAACCTGTGAGCTCCGGTATCCCAAGTCCTTCTGCCTGGACATCTGCTGGTGACACTTCTTCCTCTTGCCGCCTGGGGTGGAAGCCCCACCTAGCAGCAGTGCAGCTGGTCTGCCCTCCCGCCTGCAGAGCTCAGCATGCATCCCCCAGGCTTCAGGAACTTCTTGTTGCTGGCATCCTCCCTTCTCTTCATTGGGCTGTCAGCTGCTCCTCAAAGCTTCTCACCATCTCTGAGGTAAGTTTGGTTTATTGTTGATTGAGACACACCTGCCCTGCTGTGGGTGGCAGAACTCAAGCTTACAGATAACTGTCCTAAGCCAAGAACAGTTACTAAGTGGGACATGAGATAAACAGTGTTCAACCTGTTCTGCCTTTTCTTTCCTTATATCGAACTTTAATGTTGTTTCATAATCTGTTCATTCACTTTTTCTTTGGAAAAATGCTCATTGAATAAAGCGAGTATCATTTCTCCCTCTGCAAATACGTGTTAGGGTTTTGTTTTGTTTAGTTTTTGTTGTTATTTTTTTTTAACCTCAAGTCAAAGATGAACTTATGCACACTTGTCTCACCCTGAAAGGCAGTCTTGTTTCCACTTCTAATATAGCACCTGCTTGATGGCCCTGTCACACCTTGTATTGTATTCTGAAAGAGGCAACAAGTTCCAACTTTTAAAACGTAGACTACTTTAAGGTCTACTTCAAGCACAATTTAAAAACATTACTTCCTATTATATATATATGATATGTTTAACTTTTTCTATACATTCCTCTCTTTATTTTTACCAAATAATCTCCCTCTAGCTATCAGATAACAATGGGCACTTTTTAAAGAGAAAGAACAAAAAGCCATCCAAGTATCATACTTCAGGCTAATTTGCATTTAATCAAAATGTGCATTTAAGATTCAGTGGCAATCCTCCGAGGAGCAAAAGGCCGTCGCCTCTGTCTACTTGGAAGGTGCTATTTTTAGTCCTGTTTAAAACAACCCTTCAGAGGCTTACTTGGCCCACAGAGAAATGAGGCTGCAGGCCTCTTCTCCACGGAGTGTGGGCTGGGAGTAGAAGGGGCGGGGTCTGTGACTGACTGTGGCCTAACTGTGGCCTTTCTATCTCCTGCAGAAGCCTGTCAGGCGCCCCCTGCAGGCTGTCCCGGGCAGAGTCCGAGCGCAGATGTCGTGCACCTGGGCAGGCCCCAGGGAGCGCTCTGTGCCATGGCCGTGGCTGGTGCGAGTGTGGGGTCTGCATCTGTCACGTGACCGAACCTGGCACCTACTTCGGTCCACTGTGTGAGTGCCATGAGTGGGTGTGCGAGACCTACGACGGGAAAGCCTGTGCAGGTAAGGCAGAAGCGCTGTTCCCTTGGGAGTCACCTGCCTCCAGTTATTGCTATCAGAGGTCATGCTTCTATGAATTTTTGGCATCACTTATTACAGTGTTTCTTTTCTTCTGGGGCGCTCACTTAAGTGAAAAGTATAAATATAAGCATATATTATAAGCATATATATTTATAAACAATAATTATAAACATCTGTGTATATATAAATATATATTTGATATAAACATATTTATATATATATAAATATATATTATATATACATACTTACATTCTATATTTCACTTGCCTCTCCTGTGGCTCCTTATCATGGACTAGATTCTTCACAGTCTCACAACCGGAGTTATCTTGATGGATTCCCTTATCTCTCTCAGACATGTTAATCATATTTGAAGATTCTGATCCTCATTTTATAGAAAATATAGGGATGCTATTTTCCTCAAAATCAAGCAGGCAAATTGTATATTTGAGCTCAGATTTGCTTTTCACACTTAGGATGTGCTTCACAGAGAGAGAGAGGTACATATCTAAAACATGATGGAAGAAAATTACAAAGTCACATATTTATTTGGATGAATTTTCTTTTAACTGCTTGGAATTCTGAGCTGTTGTTTCTCTTGCACACTTGAAAGCATAATTCAAGTTCATCAGAAAGTGTCATTGAAAAGGGTCAAAATCTTTAACTTCTTTAACAATTTTGTGTAACTGGGCCATTTAATTGTGGCTAGGAGCCTGCCTCAGTTAATTTATTGTGATCAATAGATCAATACAGGAACCTCACTAGCAAAGCCAAAATGATGTGTGCCAAACAGGGCTTGGCCAGTTAGTAGGAAAACAAAGCAAGTTATTTTACCCTTGAGTCTGCTAGAACAAAGGTGTCCAACAATAACATCAAGAGATCAAAACTAAATTTATAGCAACAATGTTTTCCCTTTAAACCTGGGCCTAAGAGTACATGGGGAGAGTTATAATAATAGTTTGTATAAGACTTGAAAAAGGAATCCTAGAAGGTACTCAAAGGAGCACAGGTGCTTCTAGGTGGCTTGTTTGTGAGACCTTGTGAGTGCTGTGACTCAACCCTGGTCATATAACTACAATAGATTCAAGACTGAATTATTAGGGGTGTCTCCTTGGAATGAAAGCAAGGCTTTATCTACATTTCATTCCAAATTCAATAATCACCCAATCTATAACAATACTTTTGGATACTCTATTGGGTTCCTTTATCTACCTTCCTACTCCTCCCTTATCCCTTCCAACACCCCAACACTAGGTAGGAGAAAAAGAAGGATAAAGGGGAAAGAGAGCATTGATCTCCTTAGACTACTTCCTGCTGATTAGAGGCATCCAGTTCCTTGGGTCAAGTTTGAACTTCATCATCAGGATATCCAATTTCTTTTTATCTCTTTGCTTACAACTATGTCAGCAAATAGCAGCAGCACTGAAGCAGCAATGTCCTCTCTTAGGGCTTTGGAATTTTTAGACCCTCTGAAGAGTCCCCAGAATTCTCAATGTAATCTATCTTCAGCTGGTAAAATCATGCCCCTTCCTGAGCATTCGACAAATCATAGCTGCTATGATCAATCTAAAGCATTCCCATATCCCGTACATGGAATAAAAACAAAAACATATTTCCATAACATTTTTGTGTTTTTTAAAGAGACCAAAATTCTCATTATACCAGTCTCTTTGGCTTTATTGTCTCTGGCAAGGCCTTCACAATGGTATGAGTTTTGAAA
>NW_022196915.1:108589105-108593209 GCF_008632895.1 Mastomys coucha
AAACAAAAAAAACAGGGCTTTTAGTGTTCTTGTTTGATTAAAAAATATAGTGGTGAGATCTAGCCTCTAGCTAGTAAAACTAGCAATGATGGCTGGATGCCATCCCATAAGCCTTCCCGCTAAGGGTCCTGGCTGGTACCTTGCTGTGAATCTGGCTTGTGATGCTGTGGGCTTTGGAGTTCCTTCTTCTTCCTTGGAGGAACTGGTTGTTTACTTAGAACATCTTAGTCACTGAATTCCTTCCTTCTTGATACTAAACGCAGGACCAAGTCACATATTTTCTGTGCCTTTCTGTAAATGGCAAAATCCTTGTTTGCTCACAGCTGAGTGAAATATTTGTGCTCATTTGACATTTTTACTTTGCAGAGGAATGTACACACTAATGGTGGCCACTGAGATTTCCCTTTAGGGTCTTCTATGGTATCTGGCCCTGACACTGCTGTGAGCACATTTGCCAGGCCCAGAAAAAAATTGCACAGGAAGCCGAGAGCTGCTTTGCCAGCTCACCCTCCTGTTCTGTGCTTTCAGATTTAGCTTCTCTGTCCTATTTTCAATTAGTATGAAAATCTGGTAAAATAATTTTGTTTTTGTTTGTTTGTTTTGTGAATCCATCTGATATTTGACTTGATATACCCCTGTAAGTCCTTTGTGGAAAATAATAATTTCCAGAGATTTCCTTTTGAGTTTCAAGAAAACAAATCCCGTTTTTGTACATAACAGAGTATAGAATCTATCAGAAAATTTTAGACTGTGAATCCTAGTCCATCTACTATTTGAAATTGGATGTTACTTAAACATCCAAACTTTCATTTTATCATCTGAAAAAAATAGAAATCTTTAAAAAGTATTTAGTTTATTTTATGTGTATGAGTATTTTGCTACATGTTTGCATGACTATGTGTATGTCTGGTTCCTGAAGAGCTCAGAGGCAGGTGTCTAATCCCCTGGAAATAGAGGTATAGATGGTTGTATGTACAATGTGGATGCTGGGAACTAAGTTAGGTGTTATGTAAGAGTAACAGCTGCTTTTAACTACTGAGCCACCTCTCCAATCCCACAAAATGAGCATCTTAACAATAATGACCTTGTAGGATTGTTGTAAAGTTTAATATGTATAAAACATTTCATGTAGTGTCTGACATGAAGTGAAAGCTCAAAGCATACTGATGTTTTGATGTGTATAGCATTATGGGTTGACAGGTAAAAAGATAAGTAGTTAGGCCTGGCCTTATGGTTGTGGTTGAGATCAATCTAATTTTCTTTGTGTAGTCAGGACCTGTTATTGATTTGAGGCTCAAAAGGTCAAGCAAGGATAGCAATTTTGGCCGAGCCTCAAAACATCTGCATTATGCACAGTCTGCCCTTTTAAATCATAGTCAGTTAGAATTCTTATACTGTGAATCATAACTGTGTTTATTTTAGTTTGAGCTGGTTGAAAATGTCCACACTACCACAAATGTTTCTTCCAATGTCCATGTGTTCATGGTACCTGAATCCATCTCCTACTTCTACAGCATACAGATCTGGCTAGTGACAGCTCCTGTGGGTGTGATGGTTTATTGTGGGATAAACTAATTTTGGTAAATTGTATCTGTGACAGCAGCAGCATTTTTTCTTTGCATGAAAATAAACTTTAGCTTGGTATTTCTAAAGCATCCCTGGATAAACCCCATGAGTAGCAATGATGTGCTTTATTAAAATAAAACATTGGTTTCCTAAAAATGTTTTAGAGTTTCTTTGAAATGTGTCACTTAAAATTGATCAGTGTCCCTTTTGTGGGCACAGATTCCCCACAAAAACATGAAAAATTAAAGTAGGGTGTTGCAGGAATTATTAAAAAATGAATCTAACCCGCAAACTCTCTTTCCAGCTGGAGCACATTCTAGTGCCAGTCCGGCCTCATCACTAAGTCCCAGCGGGTTCTTGCTATTTTCTCCCAGCTAGCAGCAACATCTTGCTCACATGCAACTCTTTACACACCCCCACAATCATTCATCCAACACCTAAAACCTGATAAAGCATGACTCTTAAGGCTTAATTATCTAATCAGGTTTATATAATATCAAGACCACAATTACAAGATGCCAATACAATAAATTCAATGCCAAATGATAAAGACAAATTTTGACACCATTTAATTTAACCTTGTAAAAACCTTAGCCTGGTTATAACCACACAGGGCCTGACTTGTCCTCCTCATCTGCCTGCATGATGAAGATCTCCTCCCCTGCTCTCTGACTTTTCTCCTCCTCCAACTCTAGCTCCACCTCTCTATTCCTGTCCAATCACAGGCCTGTCACTGCTCTAATGTGAATGGACAGAGAAAATGCTGCAATAGTAGGGTGTTAAGAGAGGTGGCTCATGGTTAAAAGCACGTGTTACCCAAGTTCAGCTCCCAGCACCCATGTCATGTAGCTCATAATACCTTGTAAGCACCCATGTCAAGTAGCTCATAATACCTTGTAACTCTAGAACCAGGGGAATCTGACACCTTTGGCACCTTAAAAAAAAAAGTATAACTGGGGACAACTACTGAATTTAATTTAGGTAACACAAAGTACTGTGTATTTAGTATGCTCTCTACTGTCGAAGTGGTTGGAAAGTTGGGCTATGTGGTTACTTACTATTGGATAGAGAGGCTAGCAGAATTACCAAGTACATACATACAGTGTAGGTTATAATTCCGGTGAGGATGCCATTGATCCAGGTATTAAACACTGTTGCTAAAATTTTGTTAAAGAACAGAAACAATTGATGTAAACCATTAAAGATAGGAAATTGTTAGGAAAAAAAAAAAGACTTGGAATTCCAAATAAGGAAGAACTCAGGTACCAGGTGAGATTTGGAAAGACATACTAAGAATGCACTAGAAATAAGGAAGAGCACACAGGTTTGGCTTGGCTGGATCTTAGCATCACAGGCAAAGTAGCAGGGTACCTGTTGAATGAAGTTAGAGTTGAAGAAGTTAAATAGAGCAATAAACCTTGATGGAGTTTGTGCCTCTTAAACAACACTTAGGAACAACTGCATTCTGGAATATAGGAGTGATGGCTTGTGCTCTGGTTCATAAATGTGACATGGTGCACAAGGGCATGGTGTGAAGTAGAGATTCAGTGGACAAGAATTTAGTTTAAATGCTGTGTACATTTGCGTCCTAAGGGAGAGAGAACAAGACAGAACTGGGAAGATTTTTTTTAAAACTATTTAAAAGCATTGTTCTTGTGATTTGGTGTTAAAGGGTAAATGAGATAATGGATGGAAACTGAGGGAGGTGTGAGTGGATGGGAATGTGATAGAGCAAATGGAATAAGTGGGTAAGGGAAAGATCTAGGTAACTCTTAACCAGTGGCTTACAGCCCTTATTAAAAAACAGTGGTTTTATGTAGAAATGTCATGGAGTGCAGAACCACTGCTTGAGGAATGAGACTCTACTCCATTAACCAATAATCCTGGAACTGGATGGAAATCTCGTCTGAACTATTAACTGGTTTGAATATAAAACTATGAAACAATTATTATATTTCTCTGAATTCAGTGTCTTTATGAAGAAACTCGTTTCAAGTATGATATTCTAAATAATTTCCATGTTTATATGTAAATATATTTGAGTTATATTATATATACATTTATTCTATTTAACATTCTTATCAACATTAGTTTTATCCACAAACACATAAAAAGGATAGTAGAATCACATTAAATGTCTTTGGTATATGTGATTTTCTTACAGTTATTTCTGAAATAACACACGGTAATTAAATAACTACTCTCATCTGATGAGCAAGGGGCCTGAGAGTTAAAAGAACAAAGAGCCCTTACTTCTTTTTCTTAATCTCCTGCTGCTAAGAATGGGAGTTAAATTACCAGGAGCCAGTAGCCTTTGGCCATGAAGGAGCAAAGAGTTAAAGATAGAGAAAATTTACCAAATGTAAGCTAATTTTGCCACCATAATTGTAACTTTTGCTCTGGCAACTGCCAACATCCATTACTGCCTGCCTCAGTCTACCTTGGATGCTATCTTTGCTGGGCACCAGCAGTGGTGAAGGTCTTTTTCTATTCTTTGGACAGCCATTTTGCTCTTTTGATGGTATCCTTTTCCTCACC
>NW_022196915.1:108593219-108604588 GCF_008632895.1 Mastomys coucha
AAAAAAAAAAAAAAAAAAAATGCAATTTCATGAGATCCCATTTAGTAATTGTTGATCTTAGCTGTTGGTGTTTGGTTCAGGAAGTTGTCTCCTATGCTAATTCATTCTTCTATTATGTTTAGTGTACCTGGTTTTGTGTTGACTGAGGACTGCCATTTTGCCCTTTTGTCTCCTGTGCTAATAATGCACTTAAGGCTATTCACCACTTTCTCTTCTATCATGTTTAGTGTACCTAGTTTTATGTTGAGGTCTTTGATCCACTTGGACTTAAGTTTTGTGCAATGTGACAGATATGGATCTATTTGCATTCTTCTACATGCAGACATCCAGTTAGACCATTTATTAAAGATGCTTCATTTTTTCCATTGTATAATTTTGTTTTCTTTGTCAAAAATCAAGTGTCCACAGGTGTTTGGATTTATTTGTGCCTACAATTTGATTCCATGGAAAACCATTTCTGTTTTTATGCTAATACCATGCAGTTTTTAATTATAGCTCTATAGTAAAGCTTAAACTCAGGGATAGTGATGTCTCTAAAAAATCTTTTATTGTACAGGATTGTTTTATCTATTCTGTCTGTTTGTTTTCATATAGAGTATTATTCTTTCAATGTCTATAAAGGATTGTGTAGGAATTTTGATGGTAATTGCATTGAATCTGTAGACTGCTTTTGCTAAGATGACCATTTTTACTATGTTAATCCTAAGATCCAGAAACATGAGAAATCTTTGCATCTTCTGATATCTTCTTAAATTCCTTTCTTCAAAGAATTGAAGTTCTTGTCATTTGGGCTTTCACTTGCTTGGTTAGAGTTACACCAAAATATTTTATATTATTTATGGTTGTTTGAGGATTTTGTTTCCTTGATTTCTTTCTTATTCTTATATCGTTTGTATATAGGAGGGCTACTGATTTATTTGTGTTAATTTTGTATTCAGGTGTTCATTATCTGTAGCTGTTTCTCTCTATTTAATTTGATGTGGCTATTGGCTTGCTGTATAATGCCTTTATTATGTTTAGGTATGTACTTTGTAACATTGATCTTTCTTTCATCATGAAGAGGTGTTGAATTTTGTCAAAGACTTTTTCAACATCTAATGAGATGATCATGTGTGTTTTTTCCCCAGTTGGTTTATATGGTGGATTATATTGACAGATTTTTGTAAATTAAACCATCCCTGTATCTCTGGGATGAAGTTTACTTGATCATGGTGGATGATCTTTTTAATGTATGCTTGGGTTCAGTTTGCAAGAATTTTATTGAGTATTTTTGCAGCTTTTAATAATCTTTGTTTGTCCTGTACATTTAGTGTTTTTATTATTGTGTGGCAAGAGGATTTTCTTTTCTGGTCCAATCTAATTGGTGCTCTATAAGATTCTTGTATGTTCATTGCCATGTCTTTATTTAAGTTAGGAAAATTTCTTCTATGAGTGTGTTGAAAATATTTTCTGGTCCTTTGAGCAGGGAATATTCTTCTTCTGTTCCTATTATTCATAGATCTGGTCTTTTCCTGGATATTTTGTATTGGGAGCTTTTAGTATATCACATTTTCTTTGACTGATGTATCAGTTTCTTCTATCATATCATCAATGCCTGAGATTCTCTCTTCTTTTTCTTGTATTCTGTTGGTGATGCTTGTGTCTGTAGTTTCTGTTCTCTTTTCTAGGTTTTCCATCTCCAGGTTTCCATCAGTTTGTATTTTTTTATTGCTTCTATATCCATTTTCAGATCTTCAACAGTTTATTCGTTTTCTTCGCCTGTTTGCATTTTTCTGTATTTCTCTAATGGATTTATTAATTTCCTCTTTAAGGACCCTATCATCTTCATAAGATTGTATTTAAGGTTATTTTCATGTGCTCCAGCCAAGTTGGAATACCCAGGGTTTTCTGTAGTAGAATAACTGGGCTCTGGTAGTGCCATATTACCCTGGCTATTGTGGATTGTGTTATTATGCTGGCCTCTAGTCATCTGGGGTTAGAGTTATAGCTTATCTTTGTTAGATGGTGGGTTTTTTAAATTTTGTTGTTTTTTTTTGTTGTTGTTGTTTTTTGTTGCTGTTGTTTTGTTTTTAGATGTTTTTCCCTTGTTTCTGTTTCTTCTCTGGTATTCCAGCCTGAGTTGGCTGGGATTCTGGTAACCTAGTAGAATGTCTCTGCTGGGATTTTTGTAGACCGCATGATTGCTGAGGTTTTTGAGTACCTACATTGGCTCTAGACTCTCTAGAACCAGTATAGCCTCTAGGAAAGAAGTCTTCTAAAATTGTGGGCCAGAATATGAAGCCCAGGGGATGGGGTGCAAATTAGGGCTGTTGGCTGTGCTTTTTGGGGAGTTAGAGGTAGAGGATAGAATATTATCTGAGGTCCCTAGTGCAGTTGTAGTCTCTGAAAAAGCAGCTGAGGTTGTAGGCAGGAATATCGAGCCCAGGGGATGGGGTTGATTTCTAAATAATCTTACTATGACCCTCGCTTTATACTAAAAATACGCTAGTAAAAGAATTTCATTGAATAATGACTTGGCATATTACTCTATTAAACGATCAGAGGATTTACTGAATGCTTTGTTTTGATATAGGATTTTGAATTCTGGTCTCCAGTTTAAAATTACCCACATATCCAATTGCAAGCTCCCATAAAAGAGGTACAAATAGCTTCCTGACATTATGGATTTTTCACATTCTTAGAAATTTCCATGAGCATGAGCTTGACTTTCAGACATACAGGAGGGAGTTCCATATAAAAGGAAGTGATGTTACAGCTGCCATCCTTGTTTTCTGATCTTGGCAAAAAGGAGCTTCAGACCAGTGGAACTAGGAGAGCAACAGCTTTTGTCCTTTGGGAAATTTAGTTCCCAAGGTTAGTCTGGGATTCAAGGGCCAGAATCATATCTGAGAGAGTAGAGTCTTGTATATCTGGGACCAAGGTACTGAAGGGATTTTCTGTGGTGTTTTTAGGCCTCTTCACAGGTGAACTCTCAAGCTATTTTTCCATTAACTCTTAAATTGGTAAAGATAGAGAGCTGGAAGAAGGTTACAAATCTCATTTTCTCTGGAAAAGGAGTGCTTTGTCTTTTCAAGAATCACATTTCCTGGCAAATAAGAAACTGTATCTTGTAATAGAAATCACTCTTTCATCTATTCCAAATACTCTTACTTAGGCTTGGGTAGAAGAATGATGGCTTTATAAAGGGGGAAGAAGAAAAGGACTTTATAAGGACAGTGGCCTGACCTTGTCCCACTCCAGTCTTTTCTCATGCTGTACAATAAGCATCACTGCTCCAAGACTCATCATAGTAATTGCCTATGAAGGGTTACTGGTTCAAACACCAAATTATTCCAAGTAGGTACTTAACCACCAGAGTTTCCTGATTCATTATTTTATCAAGAAATTTCTCATGGAAAAACAGGCAAAAGCACATTTTAAGAGGTTAACACGTCTGAGAATTACTTCAAATTTCTTTTATGGTAAAGCAGTAACTATACACTTATTACTAAGTTCATGGGGAAGAGTAAGGAGCCAAAGTCAGAAAATCAAAACATTATAAGTATATTTCTTAATTGATGATTAATGTGCCCTCAAAGCTACTATTTATTATCTGCTATGCAGAAAAGTTACACAAAACTAGTTTTTTTTTTTTTTTTTTTTTTTTTTTTTTTTTTGGTTTTTCGAGACAGGGTTTCTCTGTGTAGCCCTGGTTGTCCTAAAACTCACTCTGTAGACCAGGCTGGCGTCGAACTGAGAAATCTGCCTGCATCTGCCTCCCAAGTGCTGGGATTAAAGGCGTGTGCCACCACCACCCCGCAAAACTAGTTATTTTTGTAAATAAAATGACTTGGCTGTTTAAGCCTTTCCCTCTACAAAATACAAAGCACAAGTTATAGACTTTTATTTTCTCAGTTAACACCAGTAGTTACATAAGCTATAACAGCTGTTTTGACCTAAAAATAATCCATTTGTTTCAAGAAAGGAAATATTTGATATAGTGGATAAAATTCTCTCAATTGCCTGCTTGAGTGGATTGGAGGCTTGGATTTAATGCTGAGTTGGTAACACAAAAGAATAGTGAAAATAATCAACTTATATTTTCATATACTTTGTTGGATATATATTATATATTCAATATACATTCAATTTTTGTACCTTTTAAGAAGTGGCAAATATAATCATTTGACAATTAAACTATGCCGGGCAGCACTTGGGAGGCAAAGGCAGGCGGATTTCTGAGTTCGAGGCCAGCCTGGTCTACTGAGTGAGTTCTAGGACAGCCAAGGCTACACAGAGAAACCCTGTCTGGAAGAAAAAAAAAAGAAAGACAATTATACTGAGAAATACTGAGTAGAATATAAGGATTATCTTGAAGCTGGGCACTGGTGGCGCACACCTTTAATCCCAGCACTTGGGAGGTAGAGCCAGTGGATTTCTGAGTTTGAGGCCAGTCTGGTCTACAGAGTGAGTTCCAGGACAGCCAGGGCTATAGAGAGAAACCCTGTCTCAAAAAGCAAACAAACAAACAAAAAGGATTATTTTGAAACCAAAAAATAAAAAGGATTATCTTAAAGCACATTATTAGAGTGAAATTACATACTTACTTCAAATATTTTCACAGAGTTTTGGAGAACTAAAATAGAGACAGATTTTCAGGGGGCCTCATTTTACATTTTAAGATCAAATGTGTCATTTTTTTCTCTAGAAAATCAAATTTTCTAGATTCTCATTTCTGCCCTTTATTAGTGAATGTACATAAAAGCTTAAATACTGGAAGAAGGAATCCCTTCTAGATGTGATGTTCAAAGAAGTCACAATACCAGAAGTTACTGATACACAATTTCTTGGCATATCAAGGCAGACCACCTTTTTAGTTATAATTGAAGTCCTTAAGGGAATGCCTTCTGCATTAACTCTTATCCAAATAAGAAAAAAAATTTCTCCTGAGTCGTTAATAGAGGAAATCCTACAATCTGCAGTTCTCTTTGTCTATAAAAGTAAAATAAAAATAAATAAATAAGTAATAAAAATAAATATAGGTGGAGTGTTGAATAGTACTTGATATCATGAACAACAGACTTTACTTACTTTGTCTGTGATGGATTTTTTACCTTTTATGAGTGCCACATTAGAAATATCCTCTTTAGCTCTTATAATATATTAAATCAATCATAAAGGAAACCTAAAAATCCAGCTACATCAGTTTTAATATATATGTGACCCTTTTGATACGAAAGTATGGGGCTGGGGAGCCCTGGGAATGGGCATAGGAGCTGGACCAGGGCAAGAGTGCAAGAGTCGGGTCTAGGTATGTTCAAACCCTAAAAATCGAACCCCGAGATCGGTAAGAATAGGACTGCTCCCCGCCCCTCTGTCCTGACCTAGCTAGTAGCCCTGCACCCTTACCTTTGAGGAGGTTATGTAGCCCTGTAGTCAGGTTAAACTTCCTCCTCCCATACAAGGCCATAGCCACCAGCACCTGGAATTCCTCCATATACAAATGAGGTACCCCCAGCACCTAGGCCCTGCCAATGTAGATGTATACTCACTCTGAAAAGTTTAAGTAGCCTTTCTTCCCCCTTATTAAAGGAATTGTCTAACTGATGCTGTCTCCTGAGATTGTTATGCTCACAGCCGCCTTCAGCTCCCACCGGTTCCTGCCTTACTTCCTCTCAGAATCTACAGGTTGCAATTGCTGGCTCATTGTGCAGCTACAGGCAGTAAGTGGAGCCAGAATGACATGAAAGCAATGTGAGCCTAGAGAAATGCAGTGAGGGACATCCACAGAGAACTGAAAGTTGATTCATCACGTGGGTTTGCTTTATCTGTTGGATGCATGTGCTGGTCTTGATATAAAGTGTCTGGGGGACATACTAAATAATGTTACTCATCAGCCTTCCCGGATTCCTGAAATTATCTTCCTGCATTTCAAATGGCACTGCTGACAGGTGACGTAGCACTTTAAGATACAAGTGATAGAATAATGGCCTATCATAGCACAGACTTCACTGAGCTAAAAAAGTTTTCCCTCCGTTGGGAAGCTGAGAGAGGCTGATTTCGATAGGACAGAAACATCAAAGCAGACTGCCTGCGGTAACGCACAGGAACAGGAAATAATAAAAAAAAATGCCCTGTTTCCATCAAGTTTGCTCCTTATTGTGGGTCTTTTTGGAGTTACTAATTTCTTTGAGACGGTTGAGTTGAACTCATGATGCATTTATTACACGCTTATGATGTATTATCAAGGGAGCAATGTGAGCCTAGATGGTGATATCTTAGCTTTGAACTGTGTTTTGTTGGATGCAGAGACGCTATCTGACTGAGTCTGGTGACTCTGGGTTGCATAGAGGAGTGGGAAACACCTGTTTACCTGAATCCTTGGTAACCTTCAGTTCATCATGAAAGCTCTATTTTCATTGAGGGTTTTAAGAAGTTTTTTCCATTGATAATTATTGCTGTGTGTGTCTTTCAGTTCTCTTTCTGTGTGAATCTAACCAAATGTGGATCCAAAATTTATTCAGGAAAAAGGTGTACCTAAACTAAATTCTGTTGTATGCATCATTTGTATTCATTGTACTACATCGTATAATGTGCACTATAGAGAGGATTTAGAGTTTATGAAAGTTATGCACATGCTACATGCAAATACTGTGTAATTCATGTATAGATTTGAGTATTCAGTAATTTGTATCCACATAAGCTCCTGAAACAGATTCCCACAGATAGCAAGACTCTATTTAATTATTGCACAGTACCTACATCCTATTGTAACACAGGCAGCATTATTTTATAAAATTGAGTACTTAGTTTCCCAACAACTCAATATGGCTCCTGATAAACACAATAAGTAACCTTGTAGCTATGTGATTATCAAGAACTGACTACTCTGCATTTCTCACTCTGTGCCAGACAGATAAGATCTGGAAGATGATAACCCTGAGCTGAATGGTGTTGTGTGGCAATTCTAGGAAGGGAATAATAAATTCTTTTTCTAAAAATAAATAAATAAATAAATAAATAAGCAGCCTTATATGGAGTGTGGCTATTTGGATGAAAAATGGACTTCCATGTTTGAAGTCCTCAGTTGGTGAAACTATTTGAGAAGGATTAGGAGGGGTAGAATTGTTAGAGGAGGTATATCACTTGAGGGTGGGTTTTGAGGCTTCCAAAGCCTATGCCAGCCTCAGTATCTTTCTTTGCTTATGGGTCAGGATATCACTCTTACCTACCTCTCTAGTACCATGCCTGTCAAGCTGCCTGCTTGCTGCCAAAGTTCTAACCATGATGATAATAGATTAACACTCTAAAGCTTTAATCAAGCCCCTAGTTAAATATTTTCTTCTATACGTTGTCTTGGTCATGGTGTCTCTTCATAGCAGTAGAATAGTAACTAATACACGAAGCAAACAAAAGAAGGAAAGAAACAAAGAAAGAAACAAAGAAAGGAAGAGAAAGAAGGAAAGGAAGAGAAAGGAAGAAAGGAAGAAAGAGAGAAAAGAAACAATAATAATAATGAAACTTGTAAGCTTATTGTGAGTTTTAAATAAGACACTGAAAATTCTCTTCACACAGTGCTTGCTATATTCATTTTGCATGGAGATAAAATTTTGTAAATCATCTCATCACACTAAAGATGAAGACAGGAATCTATGAGAGATTAAAGTGTTTAAGATCCTCATTATCTGATGTTCAAACTGCACAATCCTTTATTCTTATTAGTTTAAACTATTCCAAATGATACACCAAGTAACAGATACACAAAATTATTAAATCTCCTCTCTGTAATTCTGAATGACCATATATGGCATCAAACTACAATTATTAAATACTGTTTTCATGCATGACAGTTTAAGAGTTAAAGTAGTGAGAAAATGGAAAAAGAACTGTCTGGGTCGAAAAGATGGTTCTGTTTGTTTTGAACTGTGTGATTTGAGGAAATAAACTGATTTTCTTGTGCATCTATTTCCTCCTCATATTGTTATTGTGAGCATAAGGACTACGAAAAAAATCCCTGGCATGTAATGAAGACTCAACAGAAGCTACTCTTACTACTGTTGTCAGTTTTATAAACTCATTTTCATATCTAGTTATGTTGTATACTCCTCAAGCACAGTAATATATTCTATAATATTGTATTTGTGGACTACTCCCAATTCAGTGACTTATAAAAAATAAATATTTATATCAGATTGTTGAAGATGCATTTTGACTACATCAAAGCCAGAGTAAAGGTTTCAGGCTGGTTTCGATTTACACGATTCACATGAGCTTGATTTCATCATGGAAGATGACTAGAAGGCCAAAGCAAGAAGAAATATGTGTGGTCTTTCGGAAGTCTGACTCAGAACTCCTTACTTTCACAGTACAACGCTAGATCCATGGGCAAAAGGAATCACCAGGTAAAGCCAGATACCTGAGCTGGGTATGAGAATGGCTCAAGTAAGTATTTCATCAGCCAGAAGATATTTCATAAGGCCCTACACTTAGATAAAGCAATACTGCCAACAAATAGCTGTTTAGAGAGGGACAGTCTTCTCCAGATACAAGCCCCCTCATAGGTTTTCCAATTCCAAGTGGTCAGTCTTAAACCCATGTACATACTAGCAACAGTAAATGGGCTCTATTGTGTGTGTGTGTATGTATGTATGTAACAATAATAATTTTAGATGAGGTCATCTAAATTTTAATAATAATTTTAGATGGAGGAGAGAAAAGATCCTGTTGTTCAAAATAACCTTGCTTAGATATACCCAGTCTCCACTCATGTAACTTCTATGTAATCCTTCTGCAAATGTGCTAAAGATTCCATAGAGCATAGAAGCCAATAACTACAGTTACTGACACATGTCAGAGACAATTTCCAGATGCCATTCATAAACTCAGGTATTCTTTCTTAAGTTATTATTGAATTTTCACATATTTTCTACCTTAAAAGTATTTCCTTCTTTAAAGATGACACTTTCACTTTCTTATTAAGATCACACATTTTTGAAAATTAAAGTCATTGCTCTTACATATCCCTTTAAGTAGAATAATGTTGATGTGATCACTTTATTTACCATTTATCCAGATGGTTTCTTGAAGAAGTGAGTAATTAGGCATGCAGGCAAATGGGAAACTGAGAAGGTCCTGGCATAGACTCTCTCTCCTGTCCCCTTTATCATATATTCCATTTCTTCATCACCTTCTTTTCAAAAGAAAGCTAAGATAATTCAGGAACTCTATGTCCTACATAGCCTATCCTCAGATGGGAAGACTTTCTCAATAGAGAGCGAATTGCAGTTCTGATAAGCTTCCCTCTGCTTGTCTTCATCAATCACTACTCTTTTCCAAAGTGGCACACTTGTGTATATGATATCTGCTTTTTGTCCAGATATTTTTGAAAGTGCAAAGACAATAAGTCACAGGGGAGTCACAGGGCAGCAGGGACAGGATCTTCTCAGCCTCAGAGTGACAGTGGTGGATCTGCAATCCTTTCTTCCCCTTCACTGCAAGTGGAGAGCCTGCTTCCAGGGAGTGCTTTAATCCAGGATTTAACCCATCTGCACCTAGAATTTACCAGAGGAGAGCTGATCTCCCAGAAGTGCTGACACAGACTTATAGACCCACAGGAGGAACAAGCTCTAGTCAGAGACAGAAAGAACATCTAACACACAAGAATCCTACCAACAGAAACCATGACTACTTGGCTTCATCAGAACCTAGTACTCCCACCACAGCAAGTCCTGGATATCCCAACACTGGAAAAGAAAGATTTGGATCTAAAATCATATCTCACAATGGTGCTAGAAGAATTTAAGAAGGACATGAATAACGCTGTTAAAGAAATACAGGAGAACATAGGTAAAGAGGTACAAGCCCTTAAAGAGGAAACCAAAAAATCCCATAAAGAATTACAGGAGATCACAAGTAAACAAGTAGAAGCCCTTAAAGAGGAAATGCAAAAATCCCTTAAAGAACTACAGGAAAATACAATCAAACAGGTGAAGGAATTGAGTAAAACCATTCAGGACCTAAAAAATGGAAGAAGAAACAATTAATAAACCACAAAGAGAGACAACTCTGGAGTTAGAAATATTAGGAGTTAGAAAGAAGTCAGGAAACGTAGATGCAAGCATCTCTAACAGAATACAAGAGATTGAAGAGAGAATCTCAGGGCCAGAAGATACCATAGAAAACATTGACATAACAGTCAAAGAAAATGCAAAATGCAAAAGGATCCTAACCCAAAACATCCAGGAAATCCAGGACACAATAAGAAGACCAAACCTAAGGATAATAGGTATAGAAGAGAGTGAAGACCACCAACTTAAAGGGCCAGTGAATATCTTCAATGAAATTATACAAGAAAACTTCCCTAGACTAAAGAAAGAGATGCCCATGAACATACAAGAAGCCTGTAGAACTTCAAATAGACTGGACTAGAAAAGAAATTTACCACCACACACATAATAGTCAAAACAACAAATGCACAAAACAAAGAAAGAATACTAAAAGCAGTAAGGGAAAAAGGTCAAGTAACATATAAAAGCAGGCCTATCAGAATTACACCAGACTTCTCACCAGAGACTATGAAAGCTAGAAGATCCTGTGGAGATGTCATACAGACCCTAAGAGAACACAAATGCCAGCCCAGACTACTATACACAGCAAAACTCTCAATCCCCATAGATGGAGAAACCAAAGTATTCCATGACAAAACCAAATTCACACAATGTATTTCCACAAATCTAGCCCATCAAAGGGTAATAAATGGAAACTCCAACACAAGTAGATGAACTACATCCCTGAAAAAGCAAAAATGTAATCTTCCAACAAAACTAAAAGAAGATAGCCACATGAACGGAATTCCAGCTCTAACAACAAAAATAACAGGAAGCAACAATTACTTTCCCTTAATATCTATTAATATCAATGGACTCAGTTCCCCAATTAAAAGACATAGACTATCAGAATGGGTATGTAACAGGACCCAACATTGTGTTGCATACAGGAAACCCACCTCAGTGACAAAGAAAGACACTACTTCAGAATATAAGGCTGGAAAACAATTCTCCAAGCCAATGGTCCCAAGAAAAAATCTGGAGTGGCCATTCTATTATTGAATAAAATCGACTTTCACCCTAAAGTGATCAAAAAAGATAAGGAGGGACACTTCATATTCATCAAAGGTATGACCTACCAAAATGAATTCTCAATTCTGAACCTCTATGCTCTAAATCAAAGGGCATCTACACTCATAAAAGAAACTTTACTAAAGCTCAAAGCACATATTACACCGCACATAATAGTAGTGAGAGACTTCAATACTCCACTCTTTGCAATAGACAGATCATGGAAACAGAAACTAAACCAGGACACAGTGAGACTAACAGAAGTTATGAAAC